>NC_085871.1:1697500-1867500 GCF_034702125.1 Engraulis encrasicolus
ACATGTCACATGAATAAAAGGGAAAAAATGTAACGAATTCAACAAAAAATATGGCTGAAATGTACAGTATACAAAACAACACGTCTGCATGGGCAAATGATTGTGAAGTGCAAAAAAAATCCCAAAATAAATAAAACTAAACTAAATGAATATTGCTAAATGTTTTTTTATAATTCATGTTTTAGCAAAGGAATGTGAAGTAGTCTATGCTATACGTAAATATGCCAAAGTGAATTGCTTACCTTTCTCGGTGGGTGACTGGAATACAACCTCTTACTGTAAGTTGAGGCTTTCTTTTTTATACCCCTCTAAAGATTAGTCAGTTGGGTGATTCATATGACTTGCTCAGGCTCCACCAGTATCAATGGAGGGTTTTGGAGCCAAACCCGGCCCTCGGCAGGTGAACCCATGACAGAGTCAAGTCATGTCAAGTCAAGTCGGCTTTATTGTTAATTTCTTTACATGCATTGGTCATACAAAGAATTTGAAATTACGTTTCTTACTTTCCATGCAGACATAGACATAGACTTTAGGTGTGGACATAGACAATTAGACATAGACAATTAGACATAGACGCATACATTCCACCTAGAGTACCTATACAATACCCATACAGACATATTAAGTGCAAGACTGGGCAACAGTAGACATGGTATATTAAAAAGAGGTAGTGTTATGCATTTCCACTTTTGTCCTATTTTGACGATTCAGGCATAGTGATATTGCGAAAAATAATAAATATAAAGTAAGCATTCAAGTAGCAGGCATGAAGCAGCAATAACATGTGTATCTGTGTGTGTGTGTGTGTGTGTGTGTGTGTGTGTGTGTGTGTGTGTGTGTGTGCGTGTGTGTGTGTGTGTGTGTGTGTGCGTGTGCGTGTGCGTGTGTGTGTGTGTGCTTGTTGAGTTAATTCAGTGTGTGTGTGTGTGTGTGTGTGTGTGTGTGTGTGTGTGTGTGTGTGTGTGTGTGTGTGTGTATGTGTGCGCTCTTTTAAGTCAGTGCAGTGTGTGTGTGTGTTTTGAGTTAGTGCAAGTAGAATGTGCAATCACGAGGATCAGTGGGCGAGTGGTGGAGTCCATTTTATGACAACACTGAACTGCCATGTTGTTAGAAAGAACTTATCAGGGTCAGCATGTCCTTTAATGGATATTTGTCATGCAGTCCACTGCTAAATAATTAACAAGTTTAATGTGAGTTTTCACTGCTATGCTGATGATACAGTACGTAATTGTATGTTCCTATACTATATAATGATAAGTCCAAGATTCTAATTTTGCAAGCATGTCTATCTGGGATTAAGAAACAGATGAGTAAGAACTTTCTACCCCTGAATGCTGCTTTCTACCCCTGACAAAACTAAGCTACTGTATTTATTGTGAAACCAAACAAGGGAAGGGTCACATCTGATTAACTGTATTTGAGAATTGATGACTGTCTTATCAATAGTAGTGCAACTGTTTGAAATTTGGAGTCATATTTGACTCTGCATTCACTTTCCAGCCCCACATCAAAGCTGTCATCAGAAATTAATTTTATCGTCTTGTTAATATTGCCAATTAGACCCATGCTGTCATTCCAGGCTGCAGAAACTCCTGTACAGTACATGTGTCTGTGTCATAAAGACTTGATTACAGCAATGCTCTGTTTTCCGGCCCTCCAGCAAGCACAACAAGGAGACCACAGCTTGTCCAAAATGCTGCAGCTAGAATATTGAAGACAGTAAAGACGGACAGCCATTTACACTTATTTTAGCCTCTTTCCACTGGCTGCGAATATAAGCAAGGGGTGGTTCCAAAATTCTTCTTGTTGTTTACAGAGCAATAAATGATCTTGCTACAGCCTAGCGAGCTCCCGAAGCCCTATATAACAGTGTGGCCATTGCATTCTGCAAATACAGGTCTTCCTACTGTCCCATCAGTATTAATAATTAGCTTGTATAACCTTTATTAATTAGTTCACCATTTCTTCATTCTGTTGTATTTTTTTTATTTTCAATCTGAAATGTTGTTATCCATTTTGATGTAACTTTGATTCCTTATTTTGATTCCTTTATTTTTTATTTCTTGTTTATGTAATTTATGTTTACTATTATCTTGTCTTCTAAGGTATATTTTATGTACTACTAATCATGAACAACTGCACATGGCACGTGGTTATTGTCTTTCATAAGCTAGCCAAAGTGAAATTGCTCAAATATCATGACAATAATCAGTTCCAATCAACAGTGTGAGTATGTAAGAAAAGTGGATGTCTTTCTGCACAAAGAATTTTAACGGTTCAACCGCATTTGTCATTTGCATTACAGTAATAAGCTGAATTTGAAATAAATAAATAAAAAATATATATACACATCTAACCCTGGGTAGTGGGTACATAGTGCAAGAGATGTAATACCTATTGAATAAAATAATATATATATTATTCATTTCCAAAATTATCGCTGTGTAGTGTGTACACATCTAATCCTGGGTAGGCTACATGCAGTCTAATAATGCATGTAATATTGAATAAAATAAAAATATATTTTGTAATTATGAACTCAAAAATATCAATACTGAAGAGCCTCCAACAACAGCTCGATTGACCTTAACACACAACTCTTTAATACAACAAGGTATTTATAAATTATTTTATTAATTATTATTATTGGTAGTATTTTTTAATTATTATTATTATTTGTGTGTGTGTGTGTGTGTGTGTGTGTGTGGCGGGGGTGGGGGACAGGGGGACATCTAACCCTGGGTAGTGGGTACATAGTGCAAGAAATGTAATACCTATTGAATAAAATAATAATGGGCCTAATTATTGCTTCAAGCATATTAATACAAATATGCTTTGTTACCAGAGCAGATCGGTGTGTCTGGCTGCCATTTCCCAGGGCGAGAGCTGGAACTGGAGCTGCCGGTACCTACCGCGGCCCAATGCACAGCCGATCCTATTTGTCATGACACAGACCATCAGAATGTTAATTCCTGGAAACACTAAAGAAAAAATAATAAAGGTCTGCAACACTGATAAAATGCTCTCAACTGTTTTTTTTATTGGCATGACATCAAACTATTTTCTCTGTTTGAATTCCTGGAAACTCCACTTTTTAAAATAAAAAGGGGACATTTTAAAGCATGTAGAGAGTAGAGTAGAGTAGAGTAACTTTATTAATCCCCGAGGGGAAATTCAGGTGTCAAGTAGCTTATAATAAATAAATACACATATATACACATAATGCCCACATGGACATTTAAGACACATAACACACAGGTAAAGTCAGGGAGGGGAAAAATTAAAGAAAAAAGAAAAAGGCAATGTGCAAAAACATATTCTGATTCTGATGTAGGGCAAAGAGCAATGAAAAAGATCAATGAAAGCTATAGGCTTTTGATACATTCCACTTAGATGGTTAAACAATCTGACAACTTTGTTTATCTCAATCTTTTTACTTAGGCCTATTGAATAATTTCTTCAAGTAGACTACATTGTATTTTACATTTCCATCACAACCTCCCTATCCACAATATACTTAATGATGGACATTTTTGCTTTGTTTCACATTGGACACCCCCCAACCCCCATTCTCACTTTAGGTGTGAAATCCTGAAAATCCCCAGTGACGTATTTTCTTGGTAGCATATAGTATGGAAAACAGATTATTTAAGATGGTCCCAGATGACAATCACATCATTCTTTTAAGATGAAAAAGGTGTGATGCCACCTTACATAAAAATCTATGTTGTTAATTATAAAACTACTCTGCCATATTTCTGAGGAACCCGTATGTTGCCTATCTGTACAGACACATTCTGTAGATGAACACATGGATTTAATGCCATTTGTGCTTCAGGGGATTAAAAGACAAATGCAAAGAATGCAACCTGTAAGTGTGCATGCATGTGCGTGTGCGTGTGTGTGTGTGTGTGTGTGTGTGTGTGTGTGTGTGTGTGTGTGTGTGCATATGTGTGTGTGCGTGTGTGCGTGTGTGTGTGTGTGTGTGTGTGTGTGTGCGTGTGTGCGCGTGTGTGTGTGTGTGTGTGTGTGTGTGTGTGTGTGTGCGTGTGCATGTGCGTGTGCGTGTGTGTGTGCGTGCGTGCGTGCGTGCGTGTGTGTTCTCTGTGTAATACAAAGTGATACAGCGCTTTAGCACCACGTGTTAGTTTAGATCCAAGTGCCAGATTAAGAGGACATTACATCATTTATTGTAAAACCAGCTTTGAATATTTCCAGTAAGAAGGATTTTTTTTCCCAATAATGTTTTTTTCCCGATTCAAATTCTTTCCTGTACCCACAACAAGGCATGAAGTCAAATTGTGTGCGACGACTTTGAAAAAATGATACAACAGCCATACAACAGTCTTTGCAAATATACTGTACATCACCAATTATCATCACTCGTCATTGGAGTGTCATTGCAAGATTAAGATTAAGATTAACACACTGCCCAAACCAATTAATCACATTCACGCAAGCACACACGCACACACAGGTGATTATGAACATTCTTTTTTACACATAAATACTCCCACTCTGGCTGCCTGACTGATTTCACAATATCTTCACTCACATCTGGGACAGATTAGGAAGTCGATTTGTTAGCACATTTACTGAGAAAGAGAAAGTGATAATATTAACTCAGCATGGAGAGGGATATTTTTTAGCTTTGTTTTGAAATTATATTGGTATGTTATGATATGGGTAATGCATTTACCTGTAATATTTTCCTACACTTAATTCAAAAACATGCTCTGAATATCCCATCATAGGTCTTTGTCAGAAGCGGGCTGAAACAATAATCTTTCAGGAGATCTGAAGTTTCGGAGGGGAAAGGAGCTTTAACCCATTGATGCCTGATGTTGCGTTGCGCAACATTAGCCCTGGCGCCTGGAGCTGCATTACGCAACATTCAGGCTCATGAGATTTGAGACAACACTATTAAAAAATCTCTGTTTGTTTGAGATGAATGAACACATTCTAATGAAAGATGAGGGTCTTAGTGTTTAAATACAACTTCAGAAGCTGAGATATTTATGTTTTTATAGGCTGAGGGCAGCTTTTCTTAAAAAGGGCTCAGACATTCAGCACGCCTTTTTTGCAGGTGCCTTAGGCCAGTGGTTTTCAAGGTGGGGGCCGGGGACCCCTGGGGGGCCGCAAGGGGATGCCAGGGGTGCCGTGGCAGGTTGGCAGGAAAAATATAGTTGGGTGCACAGAAGGCCTATGTAAAAATTGGAACATGGCAGATTGGGGGGAAAGGATGCATAATGGGTCATAACTTCTGAAGTAAACTACATACAGACACAAATTAACACATTTTTTCATACATTACTGACCCAATGAATTCAATTGAGGGGTATGTTTGGACATTTGACCACGTTTGAACACCGTTTTTGGTCAAAAAACACAAAATATGGCCTTAAATTTGTAGAAATGTTCATTTTTTTTAATCATATTTCCAAGTTGTGTCCGTTATCACCACTTGCTCTTAATTTCTCAATTACAGTATGGCATTATACTGCATATAGTCTGGGTTTGATTGTTCTATTGGTATTAAGCTGAAATAATAACCCAAAGTTTACCATTTTTAACCCTTTAATGCCCTATGTACTTGGGCCATACTAGAAAATATGAGTTTATTACTTTGTAAACTTTCATGAAAATGTCAAATTGGCAGTAGGCAGCCCAGTTTCAATGAGCAGCAGCATTGACCATTTCCTGCACAGTGTCCCTTTAAAAAACACTCTAAACATTTGTTCACCAGCATCCCTTTCAAGTTTCAAGGCAAAATATGGCTTCTGTCATTTTCAATTTGCCATTTTGTAAATGAGAGGAAAAAAAGTATTTTCAAAAAGATACATAAAACACGACATAAGCCATGTTTCGCTACAAAAACTGTCAGTGAATACCAGAGGTGCCAAAAGTAAAAGTACTTTTGTGGTGTAATTACAACATTAGCACATGACATTACATAGCTGTTACACCATTTACTCCATTGTACCAAATGAGATAGACTGTGTTATTACTGAAAAACACTGAAATCCTAACAAGGACCCACCACAAACTTGATCCAACCAGTGAAGAGTTAGCTAATCTAAGTACACAGGTCTACTGGTTACTCAGATAAGTTACATGTGTTGGAAGGAAACTGTGTTTCTCTTTTTTTATTTTTACTTTTACTTTGGACAACTCTATGAATACCCTTGCTTTAAGAATAGATTTGGACATTCCTAAACTGCACTTCTAAAGCCAGTTGAGACAAAATCCAAATAAGCCAAATAACACAGACCGCAGCAATAAACGATGAATGGGGCTCTTAAACATTGCAGACAACTCAAAAAGGGACTTAGTGTTCAAAGTAGTGCACTTGTCCTTTAAACCTTTGGCTCATTCCATTTAGTCAGTCTTAAATTAACTTGCCACCATACGTGGAAATGTGCTCCACATTCCCTTGAGATGAATCATTTAGTTGTAGGCCTACATCCTGTTCATCTATAGCCATATACAGGTAGTGTTATGTATATGCGCCTAGAGATGGCCTACCAATACTTACCATACCAATACTTACCACTAGAGGGCAGGCCACCATTAGGGCATACAGAGCCGTATACTGTATAGCGAGAGAGAGAGAGAGAGAGAGAGAGAGAGAGAGAGAGAGAGAGAGAGAGAGAGAGAGAGAGAGAGAGCTGTTGAAGAAAGAGTTCAAACAGAGCCGTATATAGAGCAGTATTCTGAATTTAACCACTAGCCTAGCTGAATAGGATAATAAAGATGGGAGTGAACCAGCAAGAAGTGATCCTCCGTGTTCTGTATGTCGGGTAATAATGTTTACTTAGGCCTATGTCGCATTCCCCGGCGGTAGGAGCTTCCCAATATGCAACCAGGAGGCAGCGGCCTCCCACTTGAAAGCGTTCCAACCAGCAAGTCAAACTTGAACTATTTCTATCACTGTGCACCCATGCTGTGCACTGTCATTGCTGTGTTGACGTCACGATTTCGAAGTCGGGGTACTTCCATTAGGCCCCAGCTCGCGACTTGAACATTCCGCTTCGACAGGCGTTCCAATGCATTTCAGCATGTAGGAGGTCAGAAATATCCCATCTCCCACCCTCGGGGAATGCACCATTAGTAACACTATGACGTCAATTTTGTGCAACTTTTTGTGCCCATTGAAAGTAATGGTGGAATGTTCAGGCAGCTTATGTCATCCACTCTAGAGAGTAGGTCTAGGCCTACGTTGAGTAAAAGGTTTTTCAACCATTAACATGGTTGAAACTTCATTAGACATGTCTGGAATCTGACTGGTGCAAATTTCATTTGCCAACTAGAATTTGAATTAAAAAAAAGTTACCGCCCAGGACCATCGCAAGCGATTGTCGGGCAAGATTTCCTCGTTGTGGGGTGCTGTGGCTCATTCTTTTGAAACTCGGCTGTCTGTAGACCCGAATTCGTTCTCCCGACAACCGTTATAAATGCATTCTATTGCAACAGTTGGGGACAATGCCTGAAAACACCTATGTTAAACGAACTCGGAGAACACCGAGCTGCACCGAATTCATAAGTGCGCAATCTGAAATTAGAATTCAGTAGCTTATGTATGCATACATCTTCGTTCTCGCTGGAGAACGGGCTTCTCGTGATCGTCCGCGCGGCGAAGCGATCATGAAAGTGCTTTACGGGGTCGCTGGACCACTGCACTCGAGAAGTCATGAAAGTGCTTTACGGGGTCGATGGACCACTGCACTTGAGGAACATGAGTTAAAAGCGAATAGCAAAAATAGCGTGTTGGGCAAGGTCGCTGGCCATGGTGCTGAAATTACTGCCGAGCCCGAATCCTGGTTATGATGCATGGGCTTGGGAGTATGGGGCTCCAACTGAGAACTCGGACAATACCCGTGCCCGCGAATTTGTGCGAGCTTTGAGCGGACACCCCAAAAAAGCCAATGACAAAATAGAAAAGAGAGGAACTAAGCACCCCAAACACTGCAACCAAAGCCAGGACCCGGCGAGCGAATTCACGAGCCGAGCTCCGTCTGAGTCTTCCCAAGCTCGGAGGGATGAGAACGGATGTATAGCTTGGTAGGCATCCGAGGACCAATGGCCAAGTGTCTTGATTGTCAGCTCCGGGAGGCCTTTTGAGGAGGCGGTGGTAGCGGCGCCTATGCGAAATGAGTGAGAGGAATAGCGGTCCGCAGGGATGCCCAACAGAGAGATGACTGACTTGAGGTAGATATGGAATAGATGTCCGGTAATCGGCCTCCCGTCGTCGGAAATGAACAGAGGGTCACGAGAGGCGGCGGAGGATGAACGATAAGCGATGTACCGGGATGTAGGGCTGAAGATGGGAAGCCACGTTGTAAATAAGAACAGCGTGGCCTTTACCCAGCTGGTCGGTTTTGCTAAATTTGATGATGTATCGGATAGAGTTGGCGTCAATGACGCAGAGGTCGCAGACTCGAGGATGGACGAGTGGGTTGAATGAGGCGCTGCTAGTGGTGAATTCGCTGCGTCTGACTAGCCCAAAATACGCTAGGACGAACATGGCGGCCAAAGAGAAGTCCAGGTGAGGGGACAGAAAGCCGGATCTCAGGACTGCCAGGCAGGCCGCGAGCAACCCGGCTGTGATGGGGAGCCGCTTGTCTGGGGTAGACGGTTCCGCCTTACGCATGCCCTTAGCAAAAGGGCAATGTGCGGGTGTGAAAATGACTTGCAGGGTCTGGGGAGATTATCTCTGCCGTAAACAGGCCCTTTACGGGAGACTGATGCGGAGACTCGAGCAGGATTCGCAGGGCGGACCAAAAGCGACCCATGGAAGAAAATGCGTTGATCATGGAGCACCGCCTTTCCGGATGGCGTTGGCGTGCGTAATGAAGATGGAAACATCTTGGGTGGAAAAGAGGGAATGGAGTGGCACGACTAGGATGAAGTATCCTGAAGCGGCACCCAACTGTCCGGTATGTAGCGTCCGTAGTGCCACGGCGTCCAGAGTCATGCGTCCGGAGCCACTGTGGCGGTTGAGTTAATGGAAATCACATCTGAGAATGGAAGCAAGGGCATTGGGTCCAGGTCAGCATCAGGCACGAATGTCGTGAATCTCAGAAACGACAAATGAGAAAGTGTACGGCGGTGACCAGGAGCATGAGCTGTGGCGAGTGAGAACATTGGCGTACGGCCATCCAGAATAAGCGGTGGAGGAATTGGGATAGGAGTAGTGCATGAGCTGCACTCCATGTCGAAGATGGCGTCCTCGATTCTTTACTTCGGCATCTGATGCCGTCTGGGGAGCAGGGGCCCAAGTAGAGTTAACAAATGCATGGGCAGCAAGAGGCCATCCGAGGAGGGCAACGCAGAGATCAGCAGGTGAAGGTAAGAGAAATGCAGCTGCAGGTTGAAAGGGGGCAGAAGCCTTGGGTAGACTGGCGAGAGCGGCAGCCGGCGAAGAGGCGGCAGTTGCAAGTAGGTGAGAGGGCGGCGGCAGTGAGTGTGGTGCGGCTGGTGGCGGCACGTAGAGCAGGAGAGCAAGCAGAGGCATGAACAGTAGTATATAGAGTAGCAGAGCATGTAGAGCAGGCGGTGGCCTGTAGAGCAAGTGGTAGCAGTAGAGCAGGCAGAGGGGTATGAAACGGTGGAGCAGAGTAGTCCAGTTTGATGTAGCATCTGCGATATCGGAGTCTGGAATCGAGCGTGGGGCACACCAGGAGGAGGCGGGAGCCAGCAACCGTCGCCATCGATGCGGAGCAGGCTAACGAGGCAGTCTATCCCGCAGAGGAGAATCAAGTGGCAAAGAGAGTAGCAGCGGCGATTGAGGGGATAGCGGCGGCAGGTTTGCAGCTGCCTGCGGCATGCAGAGTGCTAGAGCTACTGAAAAGATCCTGTGCCAGGACTGAAAGATCCAATAATGGGGATGGTGGCACCAGGAGTCGGACCATGGGCAATCAGTGGATCCATTGTCAGAGGTGCAGCGAATGTTGCAGGTGGAGGGACAGAAGATCAGGAAACCTCATCGTGCAGGGCGATCCAAGGCATCACTAGAAGAGCATTGGGTCTGGGTACGGAGAAGGTGGAGCGTTCAGCTGAGAATGCTGGCGAGTGGCAATGCTGCTCGCTGGCATGGTAGCCGTTGCCGCGGGAGCAAAACGGCTTAAGCCAGGGAGAGGAGGCGTCGACTCTGCGGCTGTGAGGGGAGGAGCCAGCGGACAGATGGAGAGCAAGGAAAGGCGCCTGAGGTAGGCACATCAAGCGCTGTCTCAGAAGTGGGAGGCAGAGGCCCGCCTCGCGCAATGAGCGAGAGGGGGGTGCGGGCAGCGAAGAGGCTCCCGGAGGCAGGGAGACCAGAGGGTAGGCGGACATGAGCAAATCCGACACAGCCGCTGAGGAGTGGAACAGCAGTTCCTTCCTAGCAGCAGCCACCAGAGCCGACAGACGGCTTCGGCGGCGTAAGACCACAAGGCAGGGCAACAGGCAACCACGGGGAGTGGGGGAGCAGACATAAAAAGCAGGACAAAAACCCGCTCACTGTCATCAGCATGGTGCGATCGGCTGATGAATAAAGTTAAACCCTCTTGGGTTGTTAGCATGGTGCTAACCAGCAGATGAGGGAGACCATGAAAATTAAGTGGAGTCAAACCACGGCAATGGAGTAAGGCCATAAAATGTAGAAAAGTAATCATGAGTAAATGCAAATAAAGAAATAATAAAGAGGGCCTAAGTAACTAGCAAGCCAAAACCTTGACAAAGCACGCCAAATAAAATTAGCATTGCATGCCTCGGTAGCAAGGTGCCCTATCACGAATTTATAGATAGTTTCCGTGACTGCACTACGAATGGCGTGAGACAGGGTTGGGCGGAGAGGAAACCGCGTGAACCAATGTAGGTGCAGCACCGAGTGCTGAATAAACAAGTAGCATGCTCAATAAACAAGTTGTGAGCTGGCGAATACACTATGGGGGTGATGGGGAGATGAGTAGCTCCACTCACATTCAGCTCCTTAACCAAAGGAGAAACATGCACGCCAGGAGGAGAGGCAGGCCGCGTGTGATGACAGGCGAAGACGGCGGACCAGCCGCCATGACGGTTGAATGATACGCAGGTGACTTAGAGACAAGTTATCGAGACAAACAGCAAATTGTGCGTGAGCGTGCAGAGAAGCACGAGAAACGCCTGGTTTCAATTCCAAGTGAAAGTAGCCTAAGAGGTCGGAGATAAAGGGGCTGGCGGCGCAGGGAAAGTTAGGCCCTATGCTTCAGAGCGAAGGCCGATGAAACAAAGGAGTAGACAGTGCATCTGGGGAAAAAGCGGCGCACGTCGGCGATTTAAGCATCGACAGTAGGCGATATAGACGGGCAGAGGGGATATCCATCCAGCGAGAGAGAAGTGGAACATCGCTGACATTGGTGAGGCGGCCTGGCCAGAGGGCGCGTCAGAACAAGGCGGCAGAAACCCAGAGAGAAGTGTGGCGTCCTCGTTGCATGGAGAAGGTCCACGATCCGGCGTGGAACACTGGCGGTCTTCAAGCGATGGAGGCGGGCGACGGAGGAGGCACCGAGACAGCTTGCTGCATGGAGCAGAAACCGGCGTCTTGCCCGCTCAACAGGTGGAGAACCGGAGAGGCGGAGGTTGTGAAGAGACGTCGGCTCCCGCTGAGAAGGCGAGAGGGAGAACCGCACAGGGCACCAACCGAGAGCTCAGGCAACATCTGCGCCAGCAGAAATGCGCGAGGTCTGGGGTATGAAAGTCTTCCGTGGAAATGGCGAGTAGGAGACCGGTTGGAAAGGAGGGATGCAGTCCTGGCCTGGAGGTCGGAACCCGAAGCGTGGAGACCAACCTGGTGGCGTTGGAGCGAGTCGTGTGAGCGAGAAAGAAATTTTCTGCGAGCGAGAAAGCGAGTTTCTGACTAGGAGCGGGTGAGTGGGGAATAAATAGGCCTACAGTGTTGATAATTGAAGGGAATGAGATTCAGGTGGGTAGGTAGGCGTGCCTGGCCCTGTACTAGCGCGCAAGAAATGGACGAATGACAGAGGAGCAGGGAATAGGCCTACAGAGGAGGTGTTAATTTAAACCTGTCAAATTTCATTACGCTTCTCCCGAACTTTCGTTTCGTAAACAGAACGACATTTTGTTTTTCGGAACCGCGATTTGAGTACCCATTCTATTGCACTTTCCCGAGGTGAACGCCAGGGTTTCCGACAACAGAGTTTCAAAAGAATGTGGCTTAAGCCCCCCATATTTGGGCTTGCATGTCCACGGGGACCCCGGTTCGAGTCCGGCCGGGGTCGTTTCCCGATCCCACCCCGTCTCTCTGTCCCGCTCGCTTCCTGTCGCCATCTCAGACTGTCCTATCAAATGAACAGAGATGTATAAAGTACGGGAGGAAAGTAGTGGAGTAGAAGTACCAGTATCATCTTGTCAAATGACTTGAGTAAAAGTCAAAAGTAGGCCTAACCTTTCCTTACCTTACTCAAGTAGAAGAACAAAAGTATTCAAAATGTGTTGTACTTAAGTAAAGCAAGTAGAAGTAGGCCTATTGCAAGTTTCGCTACTTGAGTAAAAAGTAGAAGTAGAAGTAAAAGTACAGCATTAAAAAAATGGGGGGGGGGGGGGGGCTGAGTCAGTCAAAAGTTTGAATACCATTTGTTTTATTAGAGCTCTGTACAATAAGTCTCTTATGAAGTGCAAATACCATTAGCCTATGGTTTGTTATTAAAACAGCTTTGTAACACAAGTTCAGTTTTTAAGAAAACGTTGGGCAGTAGTTTGCTCAAAGGAGAACATTGAATCTAAATAGGGCCAGGGATGGCAGCCGTCATCCTCCTCCTCCTCGCCGCAATGTGAGGTGGTTGGTGTCGTTGATGTTGATGGCGATACCTCGTCTACCTCATCCATCTTGCCAACATGCCAGTAAGTACATTCGACATGACATCGCAGACATGCACATGCAGACAGCAATGCATCCTGGATGAAAATGCTGCATGACGGTTAGATTTCCTGTCAAACTTCGAAATTTCGTCGACGTTGCGTTGACGAGGTGACATGTCACATGGTGTAAAACTATCGCGGGATGAATGCGGCTGCAGTCAGATCTTGCAACCTCTGCAGTTGCTTATCCCCTTCAACGCTCGTCGGCGGACTGCCTCCGAGGTCACGCGCCCATGAACTGGTTGGTCAACAACTCACTCACGTGTGTATCTTGTCTCACACCTCTACACAAGTTTGCGCAGGTCCCCACTTCAGCTCCTCCTCACTGCCTGTCCCCCCACTCCTCACACGTGGTGTGTTAGAGCAAACTGGTGCGAGCTCATCGTCTCGTTCATATTTGTGGCCATCTAGCGCTCGGGCATAGAAACGAGTAACAAAAGCAGCACATGAAAAATATATCGGAGTAAAAGTATTAATTTCATCAGAAAAATGTAGTGCAGTAAAAGTACAAGTATGAGGAAAAAAATATTACTCAAAAAAGTACAGATACTGCAGTTTAGTAGGCTACTTAAAGCGATGGTTCGGAGTAGAATCACCCTAATGCCATTTGAACCGTGACACCCATCCACCTTTACACCCGAAGTGTTTTCTGCCGCAGGCTTACATCAACAGAGTTGCCGTGTTATTCGATGTTTATTCCGGATAGCTTGACTCAAGCGCATATGGATCCTGGGCACCGTCTCCAAACTTTCCCCACAAAAATAACATGTCATGACACCAAACTTCTACAGTATAACAAATGTGGTTTGTACTCACAAAAAGATGAATTTGAAACTTTGTACATAGTCCAGGAGTTTATTAGTAACAACACACGAGACGATTAGCTTTTCTGCTGCTAAACATCCGTCGACGTCACTTCCTCCAGCTGGGACTGTCCACAGCATGGCATAATATTGTTTTAGTCCACAGCCAGGATATATGCACGAGTGTGGCATCGTCTTCTATTTATTAAACGTGGTAAAATTTAAATCCGAAGTGGTTAATTTCTAGTTGTAGCGCAAGCTGTCTTTTTGAGTTTTCCGCCTTCCGGACTCACGTGTATTTGTTTCCATCAACAAAGTCCCAGCTGGAGGAAGTGACGTCGACGGATGTTTAGCAGCAGAAAAGCTAATCGTCTCGTGTGTTGTTACTAATAAACTCCTGGACTATGTACAAAGTTTCAAATTCATCTTTTTGTGAGTACAAACCACATTTGTTATACTGTAGAAGTTTGGTGTCATGACATGTTATTTTTGTGGGGAAAGTTTGGAGACGGTGCCCAGGATCCATATGCGCTTGAGTCAAGCTATCCGGAATAAACATCGAATAACACGGCAACTCTGTTGATGTAAGCCTGCGGCAGAAAACACTTCGGGTGTAAAGGTGGATGGGTGTCACGGTTCAAATGGCATTAGGGTGATTCTACTCCGAACCATCGCTTTAAGTACTTCGTTACTTTTACTTTGTTACCATACATCTCTGCAAATGAAGGCAAGGTACACGATCTGCCAAAAATTTGGAGACCAACACCTTCAAGATGCCTTCAAGATGTTTTTATTTCTAGCTCCCAGTGACTGAAATATTACAACACGTTATACACATAATCAGGGGCGTAGCACCAAATTTGGGGCCCTAGGAACAACCTCTTCCATGGGCCCCCCTACACACACCCCAACCTACCCTCCCCCTCGCGCGCATGCCCACCTCCTGATATTGTCATCCTTTTTGCCTTCCTCAGAATACCCCTCTAAGTTTTCCTCTCCTTCACTTGAATCATCCTCATCTTCAATCATATGACATAATATGCATAGGCCTAATAAAAATATAAAATGTCTTAATCTTTCACATTACCAGTTATGAAAAGTAGGCTATCATATTCATGGGGATGACTTTGAATCACTTCATCACTATGGTGTGAGGGGGAGGAGAGAGTACTGGTAAATCTCTCTTCATAATGCTTCCAGCCTACTATTTCCTGCACTATGCCTGCACTATGGACACACGAGACGTTGAACTGAACTTTCTTCAATGTGCATCGCTGAACAGAAATGCACGCGGTCGCGCACACATTCGTTCACTTGCACTGCCCCGCACGCACGTCACGTTTGCCCGTATCAGTGTTTGGGAGAGCAAGGAAAAGAGAATCAGCTGTGCCTAGGCTACTGGCAGAAGCTGACTTCGAAATGTCGCTTAAAACCTGCTGTAAAGCAGAGTAAATAGAACAAAAGTATCGCTGTTTGGATTTGATGTCGCTCAACCTTTTAAAGTCAGGGCACCCGAACTTAGTTAGGCTATAGCCTATTTATTTCTTTGAAATCATTAATTATTAGGCTACTGCATATACTTTCAGATTTAAATTGACCAGTAACTATTTCACAGTAGCCTACCTTGTAGTGATTTTCATGAGCACTTAATGCAGATAGGCTACCTGCTCAGCACGGAGGTAGGTAGGCTACTCTGTCTTTTCTTGTGCTATGCAAACAGGCTCATCTCATGCGCTTTGCGCAGATTAGAATGGCGTTAGCAGCATTCAAAACGCAGACTGGTGCCCCGTCAAAATCTCGTCATTATTTTACCACACTTAAGCTATGACGGGCGTTGTCAGATGGTCGGAGACATGCCCAAGTAACCAGAGCTTTCCTATTGAGAGTGTTGAGACCGCAAAATAAAAGCAGAATGAAGGTTCAAGACTAACCGTTGTTCGCACCGCCACCTTGACATTGGCAACTGATGAACATGACGTTGATTAATATTCATATCGTTACGAGGACAGAATCAATCTGCAAATTTGATGACCAGGGCGGGCAGCATTGCACCCGGTTGAGAAACTGCTTTTCTTCAAGACTAGGATATTAGCTAAAATAAGCTCACCTTCTCTAAAGTTCACTCCAATTGCACCTGCTGTGACAGGGGGCATCTTCACGTTCGTGACATTTTCTGAAATTGAGTGGGATTCATTTTTACAAATAGCTTTGCTATCATTTGGATATTTGAACCAACATCGACCCATGTTGGTATTTTGGGACACTTGTTATGAATAGGCCTATATCAAAGAGAATATGAGTTCTATCACAATGATAGCCAACAAAATGAGATTTTTTCATTTGACTTCGGATAACCAGTTAGGTATCCTACTGTGTAGGCTGTAATTTTGACAAAGAAAGGCTCACCTTTCTTGCAAGAAATCAGCTGCAGTTGCTTTCCCTCATTCCCCTGTCTCTCTTACCTTTCTACTCTTTTTGTGAAAGCCTGGTGTTTTAGAAGTCTTTCATTGCTAACCGGCTGCTGCGTTTAATGCCTAATAATGAAGTGAGTGAGTGTTGATTCCGCATATTGTACAATCAAAAGTCCGAGAGAGGGCGGACTAAACCAAGATGTGATAATGGGGGTGTCTGATATAGAATATAGCCTATTTGCAGGCTATTATCCAATTCAACAGATGTATTTCCAGAGAACATTTGAATTACATAAATTACCAACATGTATTGACATTATTTTTACAATAATGTTTTAAAAAAAACGAAAGAAGAAAAATATTTTCCATGGGAGGGCCCCCGGTGGGCCCCCCAGGTGGTCTGGGCTTTAAGAATGAGTCAGGGTTCCCCCCCCCCTGTTGCACGCCGCTGCACATAATACATATAAATATTGTTATGATAAGTAGGCCTAGTGGAGTCTGTTACGGGAGAACAAGTCCGACAGGCGGACAACAGATGCGTCCGTCTATGCCCGTTCTGAACCTTTTTTGACCAAACGCCCCCTTGGCCTCCTCATAACCTGTCAAGGCAATTTATCAATAAGCCTACCATGTACTGTATAAGCCTGGATTTGAAAAAGTACCATAGGATTTCAACAGTGTTGGGCAATTTACTGAAAAACTGTAATGCATTGCTGATTACATGTTACTGTCTTTTCAAAATAATCCCTTACACTACATTTAGCAATGTGGGGACCTAAGGCGAATTTAGCTTAGGCGGGCCATCGGTCCATCCCATATCACATTTTTTTTTAACATAAAATCTCTATTTTTGTTAGGCTATTTTTTTTTTTATCACGATTTTTTATTTAAAATAAATAAATAATTACAAACATAAAAAACAGGCAAACATTACAATGAATTACAATGAAACATTTCAATGAATAGGCTATTTGCAATTTTGCATAGGCCTACATTAAATAAACTAAAATGTGAAATTCTCTTTTCACTTTAATATGAGAGCAGTGATGTCCCCCCCCCCTCACTGAAGTGTTATTTCATGTGTGTGCATGATGCTGTCACCTATTTGAAGTGACGTTGATGTTGGATTTCATGGAATACTTTTAAATGCCGCTTTGGGAAGAAAACAGAGTAGGCGACAGGTGAACTGTATTTCTGTCAAAACAGTGGTTTGCAGGCGTTTGCGTTTTCACGTGGATATTGTCTTCGTGGACCGTAACAGACAAACCGTAAGTTCCATAAACTAATCAATGAGACATTGGCTACGTGTACATGATGTTTTTAAGTCCGATTTAATAAATGCGATTTAAATAGATCGGATTAAGAGTTATTTTGCGATGTGTATACACATGGCACTTTCACTTAAATGCGATTAAACGTCTGGGGAAAATAAAGCATTGCGATTGGACTGAGGACGCACGTGCTGAGCGAGCCAAATAAGGCACGGGGGCGTGGTTCAATGCCACCGAGATGCAGGTCATCTTCCCCACGAAAATCGTTGCCTCAGGCGGACTGAAATCACAACATTTCCCCCTTTCTCCCTGGATCATTTACAATGCTACATTGGCTACCCTGTTAGCATAGAAAAACGAGTGGTCAAATGGTAATGTGGAGTAACTTTGTTGTGCTTCATTACTTTGTGGGGCACTTTTACATCAATATATGGAAGCCACAACATTTATAGTCGCTTAGGGACTTTAAATTAAGCAAAACTTTCATGTGAAAATCAACAGGAAGTGCCGCCATGTTTTTCTCACTGGCAAAGAGCTTTTGGTTTGCACGCATGAGCTCCAGGCCAAAACTTAGCGACTGCCACCTTGTGGACACAAGAGGGAATCACAAGAGGGAATCACAATTCAGAAACCCATCACGGGAGGGCGGACGGACGGACGGAAGGACGGACGGACGGACGGACGGACGGACACCAAAGCCTCTTATAGAGATGCGTGGGACGCATCTAAAAAGGCCATTACCGTTACGGCGCCGACAAAAGTGTCACATTTTGCATGATGCTTCCTTAGGACCCCCTCAATGATTTAAGTCTAGGAGCCCAACTGAAATATTATAGTGGAGTCGTAGGCATGTGCATTTTTTCTCAGTCATTTCAAATTGGTGTTAAAGTTTGGTTTTCACTTCCAAGTTGAAGTTTAGGGTCTATAGAACAATTTGAGTTCGAGTGTCAAACACACAGATAACAAAATTGCCTGCTGGGGGCGCTCTAAAATGTATAAACTGCTATAAGTTTTGATTAGTTTAACCAAATGTAACATATGAGGTATGTATGGATTCAGCATTCAGAGGAGAAACTGGTGAGCTAAGTATTTGGTCACCAGATTAAAGACACACTATGTAATAAACACAATTTTATCCCATGGACAGCAAAATTCAGGGTTTTTTTTAAGATAAAGGGTGGAAATGCCCCCAAAGTTGCAATGAAACATAATTTATTGTTACAAGCTATTGTAAATAAAGCCTGTAATATAATTCAACTTGATTTGTTCAGAATATCCCTGAAGCACAAAGATACCTAGTATACCTATACACAAATATGGCTGCATAAAGCCTATGTCATACTTAGCACCCAACTTGCAACTTTGAGTTTATGAATTTAGGATCACGAGTACCAGCTTTTTTCAATCAAGCTATGCTCTATTAACACATAAAATCACAAAAAAATTATCTTGAAGGAAATAAATCAATATTATTATTATGATTATTATTAAAACTGCATTTCCGGAGACAGAATGCTATTAGTATGCTTGCGGCTTCTGCACACACACACACACATACATACATAGCTGTCGTATACACACACAGAAACACGAGGGAAAGAGATAAAGCTCTGTGTGTGTGTGTGTGTGTGTGTGTGTGTGTGTGTGTTTGTGTGCTGGCACGTGCATGTATGGAGATGCTTCAGGTGCCTTTCAGCAATGGGTGGGTAGGGAGAGGTAAGGTTGGGATTCAAACCTGCAACCCTCTGACAGACCAACACCTGATACCGAGTAGGCCACTGCCAAAGCAGCATATTAGGCCACGGTTGTCCAGGTTCTACAAGGCTGCATGTGTGAGTGTATGAATGAAGATTCTAAAGGTGACAGTTTGGCAGTCAATAGCTGAGTAATATGTGCAGCCTTATCTCCAAAAGTTTTACAAGTTGTCAAATGATATTGACACACAAATGGCATAACCCTGTTCTTCATGTCAAAGCTGAGATCACTTTTCTAGGCCAAATGGTTCAGTCAAAAAGTGGACATATTCAGGCCTATGCGCTGAGCTGTTGACACATTTTTTCTAAGTGAATGGGGTCACATCATAGGGATTTTAAAACTGCTCTCTCTCAAACATTTTTGGCTAATGATCTTAACACAGTTTGTATTCAGAGCCAAAACCTCTCTGAGAATGCCTTTACCTAGTCGAAAGGTGAATCGGTTTAATTTATTCTATTAAAACAGGTCACTTCTCACTCTAACTGCCACAGTTTGTGACATCATCATCTTGACCATTTTACCATTCATTTCAATGAGGGGAAAACAGAGAGAAAACTGAGGAAAAACGAATCTGGTGAACGGATGAAAGGGGGTAGGCCAGCGAAAAATACACCACCTTGAGCCCTTTTCCAGCTGTTCGTTTTGGCACTCAAACCGTGTCTCTATCTCTAACGCTGCAACGATTCAAAGCCACCATACTAATGAATGGAGGTGAATGGAAAAACGTAGAATAATAATAAACTGTAGATGAACAATTAGTATGGTTTCCCGCAAGCATACTAAATAATAAACTGTCGGACAACAATTAGTATGCTTGCTGAGGGCAAGCAGAGGCCTTTGGCAAGCATACTGAATAATACTATAGGACTATTTCATACATGGAAGACACAATCATCTGCTGTTATGAAGACATCTCTGTCATCGAATAAAAAATCTTATTATCTGCATTTGCCAGAAATGCCTGCCAATCTGGTAACAAATGGACAGTTTCCAGATTTGGACTACACTACCAAAGATGCCGTTGCCAAAGATGTATTCCTACTAGAGGTGAAGTGCAGCTGTACTAGTACTTGTACAAATACACCTGCCAGATCTTGGTTCAAGTCCATGAAGGCAGAGTTAAAGTGCACACGTCTGTGCAAGTGCACATGCAATTTCTAAGACTGACCACTGACTGTTATTGTATCTGTTCTCTGTCATAGTTATTGTAGAGTGGAGTATTGGGATAAATGTTAGCCATATGTCTTTTGTTTGTTTTTGAAATGCTGGAAAAAACTGTTGTTCCTCATAGTATATCATCATCATCATTATCCTTATTATTATCCTTATTATTATTATTATTATTATTATGATTATGATTATGATTATGATTATTATTATTATTATTATTATTATTATTATTATTATTATTATTGATTTACTTTCTTTTAGATATAAAGTTTTTTTGTGAATAAAATGATGGCTTGATTGAAAAAAAGCTGTTACTCATTAATCCCAAAGTATGACATAGGCTTTATGCAGTCATATTTGTGTATAGGTATCCTAAGTATCTGTGTGCTTCAGGGATATTCTGAACAAATCAACTTAAGTGATAACCCAGGCTTTATTTACAATAGCTTGTAACAATAAATGATGTTTCATTGCAACTTTGAGGGCATTTCCACCATTTATCTTAAAAAAGTCCGGATTTTGCTGTCCACTGGCTAAAAGTGTGCTTATTACATAGTGTGTCTTTAATCTGGTAACCGAATACTTGGCTCACCGGTTTCACATCTTCATGCTGAATCCATACATACCTCATATGTTAAATTTGGTTTAAATAATCAAAAGTTATAGCAGTTTATATATTTTAGAGCGCCCCCCGCAGGCCATTTTGTTATCTGTGTGTTTGACACTCGAACTCAAATTGTTCTATAGACCCTAAACATCAACTTGGAAGTGAAAACCAAACTTTAACACCAATTTGAAATGACTGAGCCTAATACGACCCCACTATTACATTTCCATATCAATCAAGTGAATAATCCATGTAGCCTACATATGACGTGTCAGTGACAGCTAGGCTGATCTACCTCAATAAGGCCATTACAAAGTAAGATGTAGGCCTATGCTGATTTGTGTTCAAATGTAGGCCTATTTTAAGTCCCCAGTGTAGACTATCATAGAGTGATAGGGGCCTTTATGCTTAGGAAATTATGACTAGGCCTAATTAATATGCAATACAACATACATAGGGTGACTTCAGGTAATTTGAGCCACTTTTTAGTAAATCGCTTGGGAAAATAACAAAATAGCATCTGCATGTTTAATGTGTATATATAATTAATAGCTACTATATTTCATCATTTTGTGTTGGAATGATTTTATAAAACATAATCATTTAGGCCCCACAAGTCTTGAAACCCTGGCTGTGGCAACTTTTTTGGAAGGAGCCGCTTCAGCTAATTTGAGCCACCTTATCTGGTAATTTGAGCCGGTTAAACAAAAAAGGGAAAAAGTCAATAATTCATCATTCCTTTTCATGCTAAATCACAATTCTGTACAGCCACATGTCTCTGGACAGTGTTCATCCTATTTTTTCACTTTTTCTGTCTCCTCTCTTTTCATCTGCATTCATTTCTTTTCACTTGTCATCTTCCTTCATTTTTCCTCCAAAAGTACACAAATGTGACCTAGCTATCGCTAAACAGCAGCTAATTCCCATTGATTATAATGGTGGCTCAAATTAGCTGAACGTGGTGGCTCAAATTACCTTAACCCACTGAGCTAACAGTTGAAACACCATAAACTTACTTTTTTCCAAAAAGGGTAATAATATGCCACACTAACAAACATTATTATAGTGCATACCATCCACACAGAAAACATACTTAGTTTTTATGTGTACATCTACTGGTATATGTGAGTTATAACACTTATAATAATTTACTAACTTTAGCGCGCCATGCTAAATCCATGCAACTTTCTGGTGCAGCCTTCATTGGAATAAGTATCCCGCCCACCATATCAATCAAAACCCAATAAAATCCCCTGTTACATGTAATGATCTGTTGTGGCAACAGATTCCCATACTTTGTAGTCATTGGCTCTCATTTCCAGTGGGGCTAGAACCCCAAAACCTTAACTGGCTAATTTTAGCTGATGGATCAAATTACCTGAAGTCACCCTACTGTACTGTACTCTACTGTACTATACTCTACTGTTCTCTACTCTACTGAACTATACTGTACTATACTGAACTGTATTGTACTCTACTGTAACATACTGTACTGTACTGTGCTGCACTGTACTGTATGCTACTGTACTATTGTACAACTACATAGGACTGAAACATGTACATTATTCTGAGGTCAAGTACAATATGATGCAAAAAGTTGTGGTGGGAATGAGTTATGTTACTGTTACCACTAAAAATGTCCTGAGGCATTTTGTTGGGGGGGATTGCATGGTAGGCCTCCTGGACTATATGTGTGCCTTGCATATCAAGAAAATGAGTAATGGTTCACCTTTATAGTATATGCCATATGAGAATTGTTGCTTTATATTGATATTTCTCCTATAGGTAAGGCAAAGACCTACTGTTCATGTTGTCCATGAGCTGTCAGTTTTGAAGTAGCAATTGAGGTACTCAATGATCACTGAGGTAATGGTAATACAACACAAGTAGGCTACTAGGTGAGGACTTGTTTGCAAATTCTGGACAAAGGAATCCATTTACCTCTGTGTCTACTTACTAAACACCTAGGCCTACTTAGAAATAATTTTCTTTATTTCATTTCAACTGAAGATACAGTATATAGAGTAATCTATAATGCCATTCTTAAAGATGACTGAAATGCATTCACTATATGCACAATACCACATGTGAAAATGTAGAATTTGGTGATGTTATGGGTTATTCACACATATGGAGAGGTCTTGTCACTTACTCTATCTCATGCAAATAAAAAGATCTATGTTATGGAAATTAGAGGATGGAGAAGCTGCTACCTTGGACACCTTGTTGC
The DNA here is from genome assembly GCF_034702125.1 of Engraulis encrasicolus. Classification (NCBI taxonomy): domain Eukaryota; kingdom Metazoa; phylum Chordata; class Actinopteri; order Clupeiformes; family Engraulidae; genus Engraulis; species Engraulis encrasicolus. The sequence goes on from NC_085871.1 coordinate 1,720,645, forward strand.
ACTGACACCTCCCCATTCAGTATGCTGCTGAGTGAGCATTAGCAGCACTCTATTCTCACCGTAGTTTTAGTGTGGGAAATATTCATTTTAATTCAGTATGTGTATGAATCTTCCCATTGTTCACAATGTTACATTTGCTGTCAAGCATGTAAGCACAGACTCACTCATATGACATGTTGGAACGTTTTTTTCAGAGAGCTCCTATAGAATTACTAGGCCTAGGGTGACTTCAGGTAATTTGAGCCACTTTTTGGTAAATCGCTTGGGAAAATAACAAAATACCATCTATGCACTTTTAATGTGTATATATAGGCCTAATTAATAACTACTATATTTCATCATTTTGTGTTGGAATTGTATTAAAAAACATAATTATTTAGGCCCCACAAGTCTTGAAACCCTGGATGTGGCAACTTTTTTGGAAGGAGCCGCTTCAGCTAATTTGAGCCACCTTATCTGGTAATTTGAGCCGGTTAAATAAAAAAGGGAAAAAGTCAATAATTCATAATTCCTTTTCATACTAAATCACAATTCTGTACAGCCACATGTCTCTGGACAGTGTTCATCCTATTTTTTCACTTTTTCTGTCTCCTCTCTTTTCATCTGCATTCATTTCTTTTCACCTGTCATCTTCCTGAATTTTCCCTCCAAAAGTACACAAACATGAGCTAGCTACCGCTAAACAGCAGAAAACAGCAGCAAACTCCCATTGATTATAATGGTGGCTCAAATTAGCTGAACGTGGTGGCTCAAATTACCTTAACCCACTGAGCTAACAGTTGAAACACCATACTTTTTTCCAAAAAGGGTAATAATATGCCACACTAACAAACATTAATATAGTGCATACCATCCACACAGAAAACATACTTTGTTTTTATGTGTATATCTACTGGTATATGTAAGTTATAATACTTATAATAATTTGGCTAACTTTAGCGTGCCATGCTAAATTCCATGCAACTTTCTGGTGCAGCCTTCATTGGAATAAGTATCCCGCCCACCATATCAATCAAAACTCAATAAAATCCCCTGTTACATGTAATGAACTGTTGTGGCAACAGATTCCCATACTTTGTAGTCATTGGGTCCCTACATATACCCTAAAGAAAGACCATGCAAAGTCTGGTGCTTTTTTCACTTCCAAAACGGTAAAACCCTTAAAGGGACACTGTGTGAGATTTTTTGTTGCTTATTTCCAGAATTCATGCTGCCCATTCACTAATGTCATCTTTTTCATGAATACTTACCTCCAGCATCAAATTCTAAGTATTCATTATGACTGAAATTGCACTTTTCATACATGAAAAGGGGGATCTTCTCCATGGTCCGCCATTTTGAATTTCCAAAAATAGCCATTTTTAGCTGTAAAAATAACTGTACTTGGACCATATTAGAAAATATTTGTTTACTACTCAGTAAACTTTCATGTAAAGATCATATTTGGCAATAGGCAGCCCAGTTTCAATGAGCAGCATAGTTGCAGTACCTTTTTTGACCATTCCCTGCACAGTGTCCCTTTACTGAAAAGTTTACTCATTGGAGAATTAAAAATGACTTTGGCGACATAACATGTATTGACTTAATCTGGTTTGCTGTTCTTGAATACCGCATGAACCGGCCCTAGGCTATGTGACATGGTGTATGCTATGGCTATGAAATTCCAGCCTCAGTGACAGTCTGGCAAAAAATGATGCAAGGCACTATGAACAAATTGTATGTTAACCCTTAGGGTGCATACGAAAGTCCCTACTGCCTTCCTATGTAGAAGGCAAAAAATAAGTAAGGGCCTATGTAGTACATCCGAATACCCTAGTAAGCTTTCAACCAGGAGGCGAACGGTACCCAGATGACTTTCTTTTCAAGGTCATATTTTCAGTACGATGGTTACTTCACTATCCCAAAAGTCCGCTGAAGTTCCACAACTGTATGGCCATTGGTCATCAGTGCCATCAGGGGCAGCCCCCCAGCGACCAATCCGGTTTAAAGGTTCAGTTGCAGATTTACAGTAATTGTGAACTGTATAGCATCTTTCTTCCTTTCTGTTTGCAACATGAACTCACAGAATTCTGAGAATTCATCAGAATTCTGATAAACACAGCCCATCATGTAACACAGTGGTTCCCAACCTATGGGTCGGGACCCAACTTATGGGTCGCCAAAGATCCACAGGGGGTCGTGGAGCCCTCTTGATTTCAAGGGTTTCATTTGAAATGTATATAGCCCATGTTGAATAAATGACAAAGCATTTAACTAATAAATGCATAGAACCAACAAATTGTAAGTGCTACTTTAGAACATTTATTCTATATTTGACCAAAGACTAATTGAGGAATAAAATAACTAAAATTAGTTTTCGCAGGAAACAGAGGGGATCTTGTGACTCCGTCTCGTTCGGGCGCTCGCGTGGTTGGGTCACCAAAGCTTACAATAGTGAAAACATGGGTCCCTGAAGAAAAAGGTTGGGAACCACTGATGTAACAGACGCCAACAAGCAGAGTTTGGCATAGAATGTTAGTAAACCTCCCTCTTAAAGGCTCATACAGACTGATCCTTTAGCTCAGCGGTATCGTGCTGTGTGTCCCATAGCTCAACTTATGCGCTGACTGGCAGGTGGCGGGTTCTAGCCCCGAGTGGCGAACTAGCGCAGGATCACCTCAGTTACACTGGTGCCGTGACCCGGATGGGAATAAGGTTTAAGGGGTGAGTATAACAAATGCCAGCCAGCAGAGTTCAGCGTAGAACATAGTAAACCTACCTCCCGAAGCCTAATACCGTAGAGCATTGCTAGTGCTGTACCAGTAGAGTTATCAGTTTGGATCTTTAGCTCAGTGGTATCGTGCTGTGCCTCCCATGCCCGAACTGGAGCGTTGACTAGTAGGTGGAGGGTTCGAGCCCAGAGTGGCGAACTAGTGCAGGATCAATTCAGTTACACTGGGACAAAGTGGACGAGTAAGTGTTACCGAAATATGAGCAAACTTCCTGTTTGGCATTTTCACTGTCAATTTTGATTGGCTGCTGTGTGCTGAAAGTTTTAGCCATCACTCCGGAAAATTCGGCATAGATGCAACAATGTCTGAAGGACGTGAACGTCCTTTGCAGATACTTTTTGGGGTAAGGGCTTCCTGATTACAGCTTCAAGGAACAGCAAGCCCAGACCGCAAAAAGACCCATAAAAGACAATGACCTTCCCCTGCAGCTGGACATCTGTGAAAGCACAGACAACAGAAAAGAAGAAAATGTGTATGAATGTTTTGCTTAGAATGACACATAGCTAGAGTAGAATGTAAATACGTGCACAATGTTATTCATATCTTGTGTGCATGTGCGGTATTATGGGAAGAAATTAAAACAAACCACATGCACAGACTTCAGCTGTAAAAAAAATTGTGTAACATTGTAGAGATATCCTGCAATGGTCCTGTGCTTACTGACTAGTGTTGAGGCAAGTGTTGTACAAGACAAGCAAGAGATTCACAAGAAAATCATGTGTCGTACTGCAGGATCAAAACTGCAGTGTATATTGCTACAGCTGGGGGGGGCACATCTGGGCCGCATGTCGACTGCGTCTGGGCCGCATGTGGCCCTTGAGTCGCCAATTGAATAAGCACTGCCATACCCTCTATTCTGTCAGGTGCAACTACACCTTAGTTATGATGGAATTTCTTTGAATTTCATGAAAATCCAATTGTGCATCCTGCAGTTGAAAATTGAATGGCAAACTTCACCTCAATTCAAATTATATAAGCATCCACGTGAAAGAGAAGAATCAGGAAAATCGAATCTGAGTCGTTCTCAATCCAATTCAGAATGTGTGTCACAAATAAAAATTGTACAATCATCCAGGGAAGGTCTGGGCACCAAAAAATGGCCGGCCACTTTTGTGTGCCCCCCTCTAAATTGTGGGCCCTTCCCTGAGAAAATACCTTACATTACATTAAACTACACTGAGCTGAAGCTTTTTATCGAAAGTGACTAACGGTTATTATTTTTCAGGGTATTGGTTACAGTACCTGGAGAAATGTGGGGTTAGTTGCTTTTCTCAAGGGCACTTCAGTCATGGAAGGAGGTGTAGGGAAAGGTCAGGTGGAATTCGAACTTACAACCCCCAGATTGAAAGAACAACTTAACACTGCCCCCCAAAAAAAAAAAACCAGCAGTAGGCTATTGGCCCCTGAGTACTGTGGGCCCGCCAGGAAATGCCCCACGTGCCACATTGCTAGTGCATGCCAGCAATCATCCCTCCTTACTCAGCTCTTCTACAAAATCTGTGAACTCTGGCTATAATCTATTCTCATCACTTAATATAGCCTCTTTTAGATTAGCATCTGGCCATAATAAAACATTTGTTATGCTGTTATTCTCAGCCTTGATTTCATGGGTTAAAAAATGTGCAGAGCGTCCTTGAGTATAACTGGACCAACAATAGTGCTGTCCATAAGTCCACAAGTGCTAAATAAAAAAATAGAAAAGAAAATCAAACTCATCACACTTGGAGACTGGTGTTGTCCATGGTGCTGAAAACGCAACTGATGTAGGCTAGTAGTAAAGACCTAGCCTACATCAGTTGCGTTTTCAGCACCATGGACAACGAAGAATAAAACTACATGCAGGGTTTCACTGCAGCGACAGTCGAGCAGGCAAATGAAACAAAGAAAGAAAGATTCCACTTGTGAACAATCAGTCTCAAGCCTTGTGCATAGGCCACTACTTGTTGCTATACCTGCACGTTGGACTAATAGGCCTACTGTCTTTGATGTCGTTTGAAGCTCCAGTTGTGTTGCATGTTATTCCATGACCTGCAACCCATCCAACAGTCGTGATGGGAGGGGGGGGGTAAACTGCCATATTTGTTTACAGCGACTATATCGCATATTTCATTGCCCACATCGTCAAATCTGTCACTTTCCCAAGAAATTTGCCTCTGAAACTCACGTTCGTGTCATCTATGAAGAAGTTGCACAGATCTAGTCACGAGCCAGAAGAGGCTATCATCTCAAAAAATAAACTACCCGTATAAAAAGTTGCCACTTGTAGCAGCAGCCTAATAGCCTGTGGACAGCCCTGAATATTGCGCTAAGATAAGCCAGCCTTTTTACCCACACAAATGCAATGGGAATCTTGCACAGCTTATTATGGCTACTTTTCAATATTGAAGAGACGATAATTGCATCCTAGGGCATATTGTGTTCAGTCAAGACTGAAAACCACCAAGAATAGACTATGGGCTAATTGCCACCCAGATGCTGACCAAGTACCCCAACGACAGATGTAAGTGGTTTCGTAGCATGTCACAAAGCGTTGCCTTTTCACCGTGGTCGTGATTTAGGCAAAATGATAATAATAAAAAAATCTGGCTCACCAATTGAAAACCGTTAAGAGGCAGGGTGTTTTAGAATATATTTTCCAGTTTCTTGTCGCGAAGTTAAAACAGAGCCTTGTTTATTTTTTTCTGTGATGTCGATAACCGTCGAAATATGCAGAGCGGCAAACTATATCCATTTCGCCCTATCTGCTTTTCTGGAAAATAGCTACTGCGAAATCAAGCGTTCAATTCCTCCACTCTAGCGTTGACCTGCATTGACGTCATTGCGTCATTAGGTTTCCCCTGGAAACACAGGACTTCTAAAAATAGTAACACATTAATTCAACTCTGGCTTCGTTTGGGCTGGCGACTATTTGTATCAATCCATTATCTTCTGATTTCATCTCCTCCTATTCCTATTTCAAGCCGCGCGGTGACGACGGCATTCGATTTTTTTTAAAAGACGTTGTCCATTTAAACACATAGAATGACAAGGGTTGCTTCAGACATGTTGTAGTCTATTATGGGAGCATTGATTTAAAAAAAAAAATGATTGAGTGATAAAAATAGAAAAATATGTAGCCGTCACTGCCATGCTGTACACTGTGTTGACTTGACTGTCATTACATGAGGCTTAATTGCTTGGCTATTTATGTAGGCTAGGCCTAAATAAATGCTAGACAGGGAAAGCTGTGCCCTGCTGGGCCTGGTTTCAGTTCAGTATACTGAAATACTGACTTTTCACTTGCATCACTGGCATCACATCTGAGGCATCAAGTCTCACATACCACACATAGAGGCAGCCGTTACCCTTTATTTCCCACTGGGATTAATAAACATAAGTCTGAGTCATTAACAGTATATAAATGTAGGCTATAATTTAGTGCATACGCAGCCAATCGTGTCAGTTGTGTTCAAACAAACTAAAAGCTTCCATTTGAGTAATATCCGTCATCGTCTTTCCCCTCCTCCCCACTCTCTGATTGACTCCCCCTTTGTGGGGAAAAATGCCCCCTTAAATTTGGGTAGGCCTACAATGTCCCACACACAAAAGAGCAATTTTGTTCTACTTTAAAACAACATTAAAAAAATCATCAACTCAATCTTCATCAGCTCAGTTAGATGAAGACAATCAGATGGAAAGCCCTTTAAGTAAAAACCCTCTCATTTCCCTCAGTGCTGTTAGCTGAAACAGGATTTTTGCAGCTGAGGGACATCAGACTGCTCCCTGCACTGACCCAACACACAGCCAAAGCTTGTCAACAGTTTAGTGTCATCTCGTGTTGAATAATGCAACACAACTCTGTTAAGTAGGCTATCCCAAACTCACTCAGCACCACCAACTCAGTCGGTGGCTAGTATTCTGACCACCAGAACACAGTCCTCCCAACACATTAGGCCTACACTTCTGCAAAGAAGTTATAGCCTACCTGTGTGTTCAAAAACTTGTCCAACCAAATGTGACATAGGCAAGTCCACGGAAAGTTTCTGCTCCTCTGGCTACAATCACATTAATGCATTCAGGAGGCAGGGATATTGTTGCACTCAAGATGTGTGGGAAAGTAAACAGATGCGGGGACCCAAGTGGAATAGTTCAAGGTGAGAGCAGGTTCGCACGCTGAAAAAGACACAAAGGTGGGCCCTGCAGTGGCACTAGCGGTGGGGCACTCGTCTGCTGTGCGGCTGACCCTGGTTTGGTTCCGGCCCAGGTCCTTTGCCGACCCTTCCCCGTCTCTCTCTCCCCACTAGCTTCCCTTTCATTGCTTCACTGTCCTATCGCAATTAAGGCAACAAAGAAAGAAAAAGACACAAGGGTGAAGCACAAGGACTTTTCTTTATTATTATTATTACTTTTCTAAGAGCAGAGTAGATTCTGCCTTCATCAGTGCTTTCTGTGCCTTTGTAGGGCAGTATACCACATTTGAATTTCCTGCAGTTTCATCCTGACACCAGTGGGGAGCAGCAGATATGTTTTTTTGTGTCTAACAAATCTCCAGACAGTCCCCTCTGCAGCAGGCACGCCACACACCACTCACCAGAGAAGAAACCACTTACGGTACAGTATAGTGAGTGCAGGGATGCGCCTACCTCATTTAGGTTAAATGCATCCTGTGCTGCCATCCTTGTCAGTTCTACTAAGACAGAATTCTGGAACAAGTAAGACAGGGATTACACCAAGCCACACATCCCTTTCCCTCGTACTCTTGCAACATGAAAATCATTGCGATGCATGTAGAGTATCATTTATTTATTTATTTCCAGAGGGAAAATGTACTGTATCAACTCAACACATACATACCTACGTGTCCCAAAAATGTACACAGACTTTATATAATTGTAAAGTGGGTGTGTATTAAAATGTACACAGACTTTATATCATTGTAAAGAGGGTGTGTATTAAAATTCATTTCATTTTGAAAGTGTAACAGAGTTTACAGACATCATTTGTTTTGTCACCCACTGCCTATTCTCAAACTGATGTCTAAAGTCTATGCTACAAGATGGGCAACAATTACTGGAAGTGAATGCATAAAAATACCAAGAAAGTCCATGGCATGTGATTCCCGTTGAGAGCAGGACCAGAATGGTCAGTTTGGGAGCAGGTGGCAACAAAACAAAAAAATACTAGTTAGTGTGTAATCTGTAGTCTGTAATATTAGTCTGTAAATTCTTTCATAATTTCAAAAATTACATGAATAAAAAAACATCTTCTTTACAACGATTTAAAGTGTGTATAGGCCTACATTCTGGGACACCTTGTGTATGGGAATGAGTTGCACCTTCCTTCAACTTTACTGAGCAAAGACAGAAAAAAACAGCAACTAGCACTAATGTGCCTAAATCTTGCCATCATAGACATGTTTATGTAATTGTAATGGTTTTACGCAAGTATTCCCTTCTCTTCGTGACCCCCCCCCTGCAGGACCGCTGCGACACTGACCACCCCCCACCCTTCTAGGGGTCCCGGCTCCTAGTTTAGGAACCACTGCTGTAGCAGAAAAGCACGCTTGGCAAAAAAGGCCTCTCCTTTGACCTGAGGAAACTGTTTACTCTCTCCACTTGGGAGGAGAGGCAACATCTGAAAAAAGGGCTGATGTGCTGATGTGCTTGCTTTGCCTCCCAGTGCTCACATCACATTAGTGTCTTATGAATTTGATGAAGTGAGAGCGGGAGTACAGACAGGCAAGCTTGGTTTGAAAACAGAATGCAGTGGAAAATTGGCTATGCAGTAAGGGCGGTGTCATGCCTAAAATGTTTCTTTTAACATTTGCTATGGTCATGCCATTGCCAGAGAGGAGACTTCAAAGGTAAACTGCAGCTGTGAAAAAACCTGGTCTGGACCCTGACAACCCCAACAACAACCGTCCGATCTCCAATCTTCCTTTCCTTAGCAAAATCTTGGAAAGAGCAGTGGCGGCCCAACTCCAGCAGCATATGTCCCACCATGAGCTCTTTGAACCCCTGCAATCTGGTTTCAGAGCCCACTATAGCACAGAGACTGCACTTGTCAAAATCACCAACGACTTCCTGACTGCTGCTGACAATGGCCACATCACCATCCTCATCCTCCTGGACCTCTCAGCAGCATTTGACACAGTCTCTCATTCCATCCTTCTTTAACGGCTCTCAGAGTTCACTGGATTAACTGGCACAGTACTTACCGTAACTGGTTTCATTCATATTTATCCAACCGGCAACAATATGTCACTCCCAAAGACTCCCGCTCCACCACAGTAACCATCAGCCACGGCGTTCCGCAAGGTTTGGTGCTTGGGCCCCTTCTCTTCACCATATACATGCTCCACCTTGATCGTATCATCCACATCATCCACATTCATGAGCCATGAAATAATAAAAGAAAACAAAAAGGATTTTAAGTGTGCAGACCTCTTCTAGCCAAAATTAAATTTCACCCGCATTTGGCAGGCTAGCGGGTGTTAATTTAGAGCCCTGATAATAACTGTATTTTAACTGCATAACTGTATTACAGTAACAACACAGACTATCTATCTCATTAGGTACAATGGACCAACTGGTGTAACAGCTATGTAATGTCATATGCCAGTGTTGTAATTACACCATGAATGTGCTTTTACTTTTGACGCCTCTGAGTACACCCCCCAACCACACACACTCACTATAAACCTCATTCACTATAAACACACACTCGCTATGAAACAGCTCACTCAGCAGGACCCTCCTGAGGGGAACGAGTGAGCCGCACTGCACTGCAGCACAAGTGCAAAACATGATAGGCCTGCTCGGGTAAAACATGTCAGCCTAGAACCTGAGCACACAAAGTTGCTACTACACGGGTATGCTTCTATCTCACGTTGTTTTGTCTAGAGTTGGGATGCTGCCCATTAGAGATCTTTCGCTACACAAAAGTTCATATTCACAGTACAGTACAGTATGTCTCATGCAACACGCTTGTCTTCTCGGAAGCCTACACCAGCACACTGCAACCCCTTCACTCAGCACCCACTCCCGCTTCACACGCAACATGCCTCATGAATATTTCAACGACTGTGAATACTGATTCATATTTAACATGCTGCATGTCCTGATGGTCAAAGCAGTTCAGCTTTGCTAAACACAGCACGTCTCCCAAGGTGCATTTCATCTTATTTACACTTACAGGCTTACCGAGAAAGAAATCTGGGACGGCCCTTACAGTTACCTGAGAACAGTGCAGCAAGCATGTATTATTTATCGTTTCACTGAGGACAATATCACAACCAAACTAATCCAACCGGCAAGCGTAAAAGCTTGTGTACAACTAAAGGATGAGTTCACTTATATTGTACAAGTAAATCCAAAGCATGTTCTTGTAATAACTGAGTGTGGCTTTGGAGAGAGCTCAGCGACATAGGCGTGCACAGATAGGGACGAGGTGGTGGTAAAGCACCTGCCCCACTGCACAAAAATGCCCTTTTTGAAAACATTATTTTGGAAGTACTGCGCACTGTACAACTGCGTACTGTGCTCCATGTTAACATGATCATCTACAAAATGCTTGACGATCAAAAGTGTGTGACAATAATGGCTGGATATACAGGAATATAGCCTAGAAAGGCAGCCATAAGTTCCACACGCCCTCCATCCCCCCTCGAGCACCTGCCCCCCAAAATGTCTGTGCACGTCACTACTCAGTGATATCAGAGATTCTTTAAGTATAGAGATATGCCATTGTAATAGGTTGCTATGGGCACCTAACATGACCAGGTTCCGGTCTGCCTAAAGGGGGTGTCATAATGCTCCTAGCATTGAATAGAACAGTCCTTAGGTCTGCCTAATAGAACCCGGAAACAATGGGCCAATGGAACCTCTCTCTCTCTACTCTCTCTGGTGATATTATAGATTAGAAACTTTTCAGCAGGAAACATAGATGATCCATATGGGCTTCCTCCTGAAGTACAGTAGAGTGCTTGAGACGTAGAGACGGCTGATTATCCAGAACAGCTGCTTAGAACAGATCAGTGATTTTCTTACAGCCATGCATGCCGACCCAAAGTGACCGTTGAACAAAAGCAGTGAATCTTGTCAAACTGAGGCGATGGAGAAAATACTTGTCGTTTTTCCACAGGACTACATTTTTTGTTATGATAAAATGGCATGACCTACTATGTTTCTGTGATCTACATTAACTTGCTGGGAAAGGAGTGTTGGTGAAATACCCGTTTCAAATAGATGGGTTAGGTACAAAGTCACAGCTTTTTGCACCTTTAAAGTGGAACAGGCTGCAAGAAATAGATTGCTGAAAGAAAATTAAGGGAACACTGAAACATCGAAATGCAACTATGAGTCACTCATCGTTCATTGAGCTTCGCAGGCCAATGATGTGTATGTTTCTGCTGAAACAGTCAGGAACAGACTCGATGAAGGTGAGGGCTAATGACTTCAACACGTGGGGCCTGTGATTACAGTACACATACCAGAGAAGACCAAGATTAGTATATTCGTCTCTGGTGATCTTTTGTGCCTCACAGATGAGAGCAGGCTCACACTGAGCATGTGAATGATGGGAGAGTCTGTAGACACCATGGGCAATGTTACGCTGCCTGGAGCCTCATTTGTGGAGAGCACAAGGCAGGTATGATGAATATGTCAAACACGCTCCATTGTGTTGGGCTGTAATCACAGACCCCACTTGTGGACGTTGGGCCTTCATACATAGATACAGGGTGCGATTTGTCAGAAAACCAGAAGGGGGGATATGTTTCAAAGTTTAAGCAATATCAATGGAATTACATTGAACTGTGATAAAATCATGTGGAAAAAGTGGCAATATCAAGACCAGAAGGGGGGACAATCCCCATCCCCCCTTTAAATCGCACCCTGTATAGATAGAGTCTGTTCCTGACCATCTAGGCGGAAACATACACGCCAGTAGCCTGCAAAGCTCTTTTTGCACCACTCCTCCCGTACTCCCATGCAAAAAGGAGCTAGTAGGGTAGAGTAAAGTACTTGTATTAATCCCGTTTGGGGGGGTAAGAGCGATGTGTTGAACCTTGTACAGTGAGATGGAGCTTTATCTAACATGAAAAGTAAGTTGTTCTTCCCGGTGTTGGATTTCATGTCGAACCACTCCCTAAAAATGTTCTTAATTCAGTTTCACCCCCTCTTTGTTGTCACATGTTTGCCAAATGTTAGCACAGGGTGGAGTTGGTGCTGCTGATGATCATATGGAAAGGAAGTATTGTTCCCAGTTGGACCCTTTTTCTGCAAGTCAGGGGTGAAGCTGAATTAAATTATGTTAAATTCTTTGAGGTTGAATACTGTAGATGTTATGAAAAAAAGTAATTCCCTCTTCTCAGTGTTACATAGTCAAAGCAGCTTAGTGGACATAGTGTACTAATAATGTTTTCAGTATGACGGCATAAACTACCTTAAAGGGACATTGTGTGAGATTTTTTGTTGTTTATTTCCAGAATTCATGCTGCCCATTCTCTAATGTTACCCTTTTCATGAATACTTACCACCACCATCAAATTCTAAGTATTCATTATGACTGGAAAAATTGCACTTTTCATACATGAAAAGGGGGATCTTCTCCATGGTCCGCCATTTTGAATTTCCAAAAAAAGCAATTTTTAGCTGCAAAAATGACTCTACTTGGAGCATATTAGAACATATTTGTTTATTACTTAGCAAACTTTCAAGTAAATATCAAATGTGGTGATAGGCAACCCAGTTTCAATGAGCAGCATAGTTGCATTTCCTGCACAGTGTCCCTTTAAGTAATTAACTTCACTCAGTACACAGTAAATAGCTGAATTGGAAAGTGTCAATATGTAACAGTAATGATCTTGACCATGACTTGATCATATGTACAATTTTGCTCATAATACCGTAATAGCAGTGCCTTTACAAAAACAGAGTAAATGTCAAAATAAATTGTACTTTTTTCTTCTTTTAAATCTTTTTCTTATTGAACTAAATAAATTGTACTTTAATGAGCAAAAATGCATTTGGGACACGGCACATTCTTTTTCAAAGCAAGACATTTTATAAAAGTAATTCAATTTCAATATTTCATAGAACGTGAAGAAATGTAATGTGCTCCCAGCAAGACATCTACACCACCCACCTCACTCTCACAATCGTGAGAGACGAGACCCACCGAGCACACAACCTGATCAATCTCCTGCCCTCTGGAAAGAGGTACAGGTGCCTCCGGTCCAGATCCACCAGACTCAAGAACAGTTTCATACACTGGCCATCAGGATGCTGAACTCCCTCCCCTCCTTCCCAGCACTGACTGCTACAGCCACCAGACAGATACCCCCCAGATCTTTACACACACACACACACACACACACAGAATGACTGACTGACTGACTCAAGAAGCACACACACACACGGAACTGCACCTACACTACTCCACAAGAACACACCCACACAATCACCTATGGAACTGTGCCATGTGACTGCACCTTACCTGCACTACCTCAGTCCTCCACTACCAACAACTATATGGGCCCTGCAACATGTAATACACCAGCCCTGCTTGCTGTTCTCTCTCTCTCTCTCTCTCTCTCTCTCTCACACACACACACACACACACACACACACACACACACACACACACACACACACACACACACACACACACACACACACACACACACACACACACACACACACACACACACACACACACACATCCCTTTTGATCAATAATACAGACCATGCAGCTTACAATGCTGCTGTGATGTTATGTATAACTATTACTGTTGTTACTATTACTATTATTGTCATCATTATAATGTCATTCCATTATATACATATATTTTTTCTATATGTTTAATGTTCAATGTTAAATGTTCTTTTGTTATTTATTATGAATCACCTTATTGTTGCTAGTTCCTCACTGTTACTTTTCCTGTCTTGCACATTAATGTCAGTCTGTAAATGTCAGTCCTGTGTATGTCTATGTCCTGGCATGGTATAGAGAGATAAATGTAATCTCATTTTCTTTGTATGACTTGTGCATATGAAGAAAGTGACAATAAAAGCTGACTTGACTTGAGCATCTTATTGGCGCTGCACAGCAGCCTCCAGAGAGTGTGTGTGTTACAGTATGTATGTGAATTTTGAAAGTGCTTTGAGTCAACATCAAAGTTGTGATATTGCGCTATACTGTATAACAGTACATGTTGTATTGAATTGTATCGTCTTAGTAGCCTGGAAAAGATTGAGCTACACACATAGGTTTGCTTGTTTTATTCAGAAGGTTTAAATACATTGAAAAGTTCTGTCAAATGGGAAACACAGTCAAACACTGTTTCTGCCATTGCAGGAGAGCGAGACAGGCTGAGAAGAGATGGCATGACCGTAACTGTTCTGGATTATGTAAACGTCACAGCAGAAGAGGAGAGAAATGCTTGTCAAGGCATTGGCAGCACTTTGCCACGAGAACAATACAAAAAAAACACTCCCTACATAAAAAAGTCATTAAATGTAATTAAACACTCAGATATACATTAAAGACAAAAAATACAGCCATTAGTTCACTTTGAATTGGTTTATCTAACTTGAAAATAATATCCATTTACATTTTCCATACATTATCTAATACATAGGAAGTGTTTTGTCAGCAAGCTATTATAGAGTTCATGATTCTTCAGGTGATTCTCCCACCACTGTGGACACAACTCATTTTATGCGTACCTCTCAATGAGTAGGTTTGGTTCAGAGTCTATCCAACAGGGGTTACAGATTTTTGAGATCGGTTAAAAGATTGGACAACTGCTGCCGTTTTTGATAACAGTAGTACTAAGGACTGGATATTACGGGGTGAATACCAAGGTTTCGTAGGGCGGAAAAACCTTGAAGACTTTGCGTTAAGCGTCAAAGGGGAAGACTGGGAGATGCACGGAGTATGAAAGACCAGAGAGAGAGAGAGAAGAAAGTTGAAAGTTGAGGCTTCTTTTTTTTCCTCCAAATATGTTATGTTTATTTTTTTCTTGTCAGTGTGTGCATCCTGTCTTCCCACCAGGTCTTTGGAATGGCACATTTCAGCGACGGTATCCAAACTCATCTGCATCGTCAGCACGGAAATCGCCATAGCGCCAGATGTTCAGCTGCAGAGAAAAAAAAACAAAACAAGAGAAATTCAGTTGTGACACTGCTTCAAAACGTTCAGGTGATACACTAAGCCCCACACATATGGGGTGGGGGGGGGCATGGGGACCCAGGTGCGAGTCTGGCCTGGGTCATGTCCCAACACTGCCACGTCTCTCTCTCCCACTCTCCCTGTCATACGACTGTCCTATCAGCTATAAAGACACAAAAGTCCTAAAAAGATACTATATAAAAGAGAGACGTAAAAAGAGAGGGAGAATGGATGACCACTTACCCTGGCACTCTTTGCAGACTCCTGACCATTCAGATACTCGGTTACCTGTAAATATGAGAAGAGAAATATTAAGGCATGTAAATTCTACATTTCTTTTCATTTCACCCACCTCTCACCAAATATGGGCATACACTTTTTGGTTGGTTGGTAGCTGCTTATGGCTGCTGGTTCACTTGTGACTGTTTTACTTTGTAGCATTCAACTTTGAAAACTTGTGTACTTCGTGTTTAAGTTTCAAATTGATTCCTGGCTACCCATACCAAATGAGTTGAAAATGTAACCGCCACCGTGTCTCAATTTCATTATATACCAGCACCTAGTCTGCAGAAACTCGTCAGATGTTCTGGACAACCAATGTCCCTATTAACATTGCAGGTACTTTCAAGCAGATGAGATATGCCTGTTTATGCCTAATCTTTAAATGTTTATTTTTTTGGAAGTGTACTATGTGCATTATGAATATGCTGAAAAACATCTTAATTTCCATCTGGATCAATGAAGTTACTCTATGCTACTCTGCTGTACAAAGGCAAATGCAGTAACTACGCCGACATTGAAAGCGAGAAAAAAGCCTTCAAAGTCTTGGTATTAGGTTGGATATTGTAATTACGGCAAATTTGACATCGCAATATCTCTAAAACGGGACACATTTGGACCATAAGGCTATGTCACAAGATAAAGGACTTGTAATGAAGACCATTCATTAAACTTCACTGTCTAAAGCTTAACTTTGACAAAAGATGTAGCTACCACACTTTGCCTTTGTAGGGCAGTACTGTACTCAACTTTCAGACTGAGCAGGAACTGAAGAACATGCGGTAGAGATTACAACCGCCAGTCTGATGGGCAAGGGCACCTCTGGCAACAGTGTCAGTACAACCTCCAGGGCCGCATTTAATAGTCTCTATTTAATATAAAAATAGGCTAATCCCCAAACATATTACCCTATCATGTCCACCTTCTTTAATCTTTAATCCCCAACTACAATCTGGACACATTTGCAATCCATTCCTGAGCCACAAACCTTTTGATAAGGCAGAACAGATGAATCTGATGGGTATGGAACTTAAAGAACTTTATACAGTAGATACAATAAAGCCATATTCTTATCTAAAATGTCTATTCCTGATTAAATAAATAAAATAAAAAACGTGAGACATGTTGCTCAGTTGCATTGATGTTCGTTCTGTATTCTAAAAGCTTGGACACAGATTGCGGAGGCTTTTCAGCACCTCTTCAGACTTTAATCCCTGAGTCCAGCTACTGGCCCGGCACAGCCAGTTCCTCTGGTGGCTGATCCTCTCTGATACCCACACAGGGAACAGGTGAAGTGACTTCCGGATTATTTTATGACTGAGCACGGCTCGATGAGCTTTATGAGAATGACTGCAGTAAAGCTCTCAAAACCAACAATGAGCTCTATTACATAAACATGTGGAGTTCAAATCACCAGCCACCATCAGACATGCCATATAATATACAGTAGGCTGACACGGAACACAGTGCAATACAATAAAATGCAATGCATACAATAAAAAAAAATTGAGTGTAGAATAAGGTGACGAAGCAGCTTTGAACTCAAATGATGTGCGACTACAGATTTGACAGTTATGCCTTGTCTCAAATGCCGGACTTCTGTCAGTGGACTGACAGTGCATAGTGCACACAGTGCACTAAACTCTTTGGTGGATAGTGTCGTGGGAAAGTTTGGGCAATATAAACTGTGCCCCTACTGGAAGTGGCAGGCTAGCATAGTATTAGCTCGCCAAAATGGAGGTTGGCTAATGTTTACATTACACAGCGTCTCATGCTTGCATTTACATTTCCTTCACCCCAAATGGCAATTCTCTCTCATACAATACTTGGCTTGACATGAAAAGGTTGACGTCTCAGCAACAATGCTTACAGAATTACTTCTACTGAAGCGAACACCACTTTTCTTCCATTACATTATCAACATGGCGGCCGTTTAGTGCGTGCAGTGTCCAGCGTCCAAGTACTGCGATTTTGACCGTTGTTAGGGCAGCATCTGGGCACTTTCAGTGAACTGAATTTACCGAAATTTTCACACCAGCCATGCTGCCTTAATTGTTTTAGGGACTAGTGACACGACATGTTTAAAAATATATATAAATATATTGGCCTTTACAACAGTAGCGAAATAACAAATTTAGATATGTTTAGGGTAACTGGCAATCCATCAACAAGGTGAATTTCAATATTTTGAAATGAATCATTATAAAATGAATATAACCATATCTTGTGATTTTTACTCAGTGAAAGGTTTTGCCCAGTCAGTTGCAGCTGGGACCCCACATCTTTGCTTGCCGTCTTTTGCTTGAATAACTCATCAAGCCAAGCCAGCAAGAGAAAAACATTTACGGTTAAAAGTCTCAAACCAGTCATTCTAATGATAAGACAATAAAATGCATGTCACCAGTGAAAGAGTGCTAGTATACAGCGACTTGGTCTTACCATTTTTGCCAGATACTTTTCTTTCCGGACGTCCACCATGACCAAGCCTTCTTTCACCAGTCCAAGACCCACGTCGTCTTTGGAGTCGGCAAACTGAATCGTGACGTGAGGGCATGCTACGCCATTGTACTCCACGTTGAGCAGACACTGTGTGTTCTGGATGTCTTTGACAATAGTGTCCACCACGTCAGCCCGTGCGTCCTCCTGCAGGGGGCGATACTGGGTCAGACACACAGACACAATCTCTCCCCCAATCAATCACATACCCATCATCTTGGAGAGGACATCTTTAGACATCAAACAAGGATGAATATGAACATACGAGACCAAAATAAACCAATCGTGCCCTCAAGAGAAAACATGCTCAAGGTCTTCAGCCCCACCACCCTAAGACAATCATTCATTCAACACTGAAAAATTGACCAATAGGTCACTCCATGCAGTCCATACAGCGACCAATCAATCTCTTTTTAGTGAAGGCTGTGAGCTCTCAAGCAGTCTCACACACACACACACACACACACACACACACACACACACACACACACACACACACACACACACACACACACACACACACACACACACACACACACACACACACACACACACACACACACACACACACACACACACACACACACGACATCGCTCTCAATACTAGGAGCAGTCTCCATGGCAACCTGTGAGGGCTGCCTGTCCTTTGGGAGGCCGAGATGGAGAGGAAGTCTTTGAAGGGGAAAATATACGCCTTTTTGTTTCTCTCTCTCCCTCTGGTCAACTTGCCTCACTTTTGCAGTGGGGGAGTTTAGTCCAACATGGAGCAGAGGAGAGCCCGGAGAAAAGAGGCAATACCACCGTCATCACGAGGGAATTTTGTGCAACACATAAAAAAATTGAGGCAGAGTCATTTTGTGTCTATGGTTCTAAATGATATCTGATGGTGGGCAGCGTGCATGTCCTCACATCCTCCTTTAATTACATTCTGCCCCACACTGGAGAGGAGAGGGAAAGGAAATAGTCATGGCCCAAAAGGAACAGTCAAAGGTCAGTATGTACAGTGAGACTAATAAGTATTTGATCCCTTACTGAATTTGTTGGTTCACTGTATATAGTACTTCCTGCTGATGAACCACAGTCTAACACATTTTTGCAAATATTTGTTTACATGTGATATCTTTTTGTAAGTTGGAATTATTTTTCTTTACCTTAAACTGAGGATTTTCTATTGGCATGTTTTAGGTAGCCAGTAAGGTTGTGTTGGATGTAATAAAGTTTAGAACAAGATTCACAAAACTCAATAACACTTTCAAAACACCTCATACAGACAATACAATGTTATTCAACCCCCTACCTCTTTAGCATTAGCTCACGCTTGAAAACAGACCAAAAACATTTTGATAATGAACACCTAAAATGTTACTCATTACTTATGTCCATAATGGGACAGATTAATAAAACATGCAAAGATGACAGGTGTTCCTGAAGGTGTTGACATATATATATGTTTTGATATGTCCATATACTTACGTCCTGTGGCACTTGGATGAATGCAAAGGCATATTCTGTGGCCTGAGCAGGAAGAGTGCGGGTGCTGAAAGCAGGAGGGAGGGGAGCCAGGCGTGTGGAAGAGAGAGTCTCCCGCTGTAGTAAAGGATGACAAAAAGCATAACAAGCTGTTGATATGAAATGGACCTTCACTGCTTCAAAAAAATAATCTTTTACTTAACCCCAATCATTAGCTTCTCGTTTTGTATGAGTGTAAAAGGGTCAATTCAATACATTCCACCGTCATTACTACCCAACACCGGAGTATGCCATCTAGTCATAACAGCCATTGATTCATCTTTAGACGGTTTCGTTTAGGTGTTCCATCTCCCTTACTCTTCTTGTAGTCATCATCCACCCTCCATACACGGTAGTAGCGATCCCTCCGGGTTTTTATGTCAGTTTTGTCCACTTCTGATGCTATTAGCCATTCCCGTAATATGGCTGGTTTAGACAGTGGCAGTCGGTGAAAACGGTCGGGGTTCCAGCTTTTCATTTTACAGTCGCAGCCGGTGTAAGAACCGCGGACCATGTTTAGCCTAGGCTACCTAGCCACCTGACTGAGTAGCCTGCATCCGGGTCAGAGAGTTGCAACAGTGAGACACCTCTGAAAACACTGGCCAGTGAAAGACTGTGTGGTCCGATGATCGTCTCTGTGCCTCGGTTTGATTGACGAGACCTTTGTGATGAAGTGTGTATCGTTTTTGAAGTTGTTTATAGCGGGGAAACATCAGAAAATAATAGGCCTGTAATTGGCCCCGCCGTGATGCATTGGCTGCGTTTTTCACCAAAAAGCTTAAAATTAGCTAACTCCATAACGGCGCGGCATTGCCCAGAATGGCTCATCATTAGATACATTATGTGGCATGGGAAAGCGATGGTGAAACTTTCATTTTACGCCGGAACTATCCTTTAATACTACTTCCCAAAGGACAGAGTTGTGTCTGTTAAACTATGTAGTTAGACATCATCTGCTCGCATCACATGTGGTGTCTCCCAAGGTTAAATTCTGGCTCCCTTACTTTTCTTACTGCATGTGTCTTCACTTGCCTCAGTCCTTGATCTTAACTCAGAACAGCATTGTTATGCAGATGGCACACAGCTATATTTTCCGGTCATCACCAACTAAACTGTTGAGTTCCATGACTGATAAAGTCTTGATGGCAAATAACAGTCAGCATTTAAATGAAGACAAAGGAATTGCATGGAAAACTAGATTGCATTCTCACAGAAAATGCTGGAAGCTCCATAGGATTGCATTCAAATCTCACACCAATCTATTTAAGCCAGGAGCACACTCAAAATGTAAAAGTTCAATGCAAAGAAAGGTTGAAACGCACACCGATGACCTCCCTTTTAATCCCTTTTCATTCTCTACCGGATTTTAATCTGGGGTGTACTCACTTTTGTGAGTACATGTTCAAACATGAATGGCTGTATTTAGTTTTTTTCCGAGTGAACAAGAAATTTAAGTGGTTAAATATGTTGTTAAAAGGTCACTAATCATTGTGTCAAAGTAAAATTTCTGTAATGCTTTCCTATGAAAAGATATACTCACAAATCTGCAAAAACAGTGAGGGGTGTACTCACTTTCGTGATATACTGTATGATATAATTTTGAAAATCAACATGGGTCTGAGTGGGATTCGAACTCACAACCTCCAAATCTCCAATCCAGCACCTTTGCCATTGATACTAAATGACATACATGCTATTTTAAGTTGGCTAAGGAACACTGCATATGATATAATTTTGAAAATCAACATGGGTCCGGGTGGGATTCGAACTCACGACCTCCATATAATCCAACACCTTTACCATTGAGCCAAGCAGCTGGCTGTCATGAGAATTCCAGCAAGACAATATCACATTTTATTATATGGTTGTGACGTCATCTGTCGAATGCTCCATTCATTTCAACGGGGCTCCCCAACGTTCGGACGTCTGTTATTTTTCGATAACGGACGGGTTGGTCTATAACAGACTGCTAAAGCGACTTTTCAACAAGACTCTAATCAGCTGCTGTGATGGACAGCACCCGTTGTCCTGGCTACCGCTGTCAATGGCAACAAGACGTTCACTGCTAAAGCCACTGGCTTGTATACAAGTCAGTGGCTAAAGCGAATGTTTCATATCACTCCGCAGGGGGTCCGGTCTTTTGTCACTCTAATCAGCTGCTGTGATAGACAACACCGGGCAGTCATGGGTGAGCGGTTAGGGCGTCAGACTTGCATCCCAGAGGTTGCCGGTTCGACTCCCGACCCGCCAGGTTGGTGGGGGGAGTAATCAAACAGTGCTCTCCCCCATCCTCCTCCATGACTGAGGTACCCTGAGCATGGTACCGTCCCACCGCACTGCTCCCCATGGGGCGCCACTGAGGGCTGCCCCCTTGCACGGGTGAGGCATAAATGCAATTTCGTTGTGTGCAGTGTTCACTTGTGTGCTGTGGAGTGCTGTGTCACAATGACAATGGGAGTTGGAGTTTCCCAATGGGCTTTCGCTTTCTGTTGTCCTGGCTAGCCTACCTAGCTGTTGCCTAGCGGTGTTCCACAACGGCACTGTTTTGTTTTGCGCAGCAACAATCTTAACATTAAATAGGTCTAAAGAAATGTCCCCGCATGTGTGAATCATTTAAGTATATCCATATAATAAGCGGGTTAACTCCGCTCCGCGTCGGGGTCTAAAGATTCTCTCTGTCGTGCTGCTATTCCACGGTAGCGACCTTCTCGCCGAACGTTAACCCTTACGTATTGAAGAGCTGTACAATAGAATTCTAGAATTGTAGTGCAGGTGCTCGTTAAGAATAGAATGTTGAGAGAAAGTGACAGTTGAGATGGAACCCTTTATTGGCAGCACCTGTTCGGATTGTCTGTATGGCAGTTAGTATTGTGCTCTAAGGCAGATGGCAGAATCAAAACAGTTTCTAGTTTTTAGATTGCTGCTGTTAAAAAAAAAACCTTGACTGTAAGGCGACCCGGTGGCGACCCGAATGACTTTGATCTTCAACTTGATCTTCATTCCGCAATTGTTTATAATCCAGGTGGTGTAATAAACCCAGGAACATTATATATCATTGGAAAGCTTAGACCCTCAGGAACACACCTAGCACTACTATACAGATTTGAACACATTTTATGTGCATTATTATCAATTTATTACACAATGTCACCTTTCAAATTTGACCCTTCCAAGCACCCCCCACCTGAGATGTCTCCCCACCTTCCTAGGATGAGTGGACATCCAAACATTAACATATCTTTATCCCCATGGTCTCAAAATGTCTGACACTCCTCCCAATATAAAACAGTCTATCTGGATAACACTAAACTTAAAAGATTAAATTCCTTTCTCTTGAATTTCTAAGGAACACTCCAGTAATAATATATAATCAGAGATATTCAGGATATTTGCTAAATTGACGTGAAATTACCCTTTAATTAATGTAAATGCTACACTGTTAGTACACCAACAACAATAGTGGCTACAATTGAATTCAACACTTCAAAACACATGCATGCAATACAGTATGAAAATACCCATTCTCACGCATTAACACACAATTGTGTTCTACTTACGTTGCCATAGTCGATGTAGAATACGTTGACCTTTGCAGGTGATTCAACCCTCTCCACTCTGGCTCTGTACCTGGAGGAAAAACACAGTACAGAGACACATTGAGCAACAAATACACACGTTGTAGATTTGAGTAGATTTAAGCCTGCACCTCATAAAACATCTGACCTGGGAGCAGGACAACCAAATGACAAGCTAAAAGAGTTAAAAGTCAGCTTAAACCAGGATTTTTCTGCTCCCACTTTTTTATTTTTTGCTTAAAAAGGTGCACCATGTAGAGTGGTGGCCAGAGTAGCTATTGCAACAATGCTAAAAATGTCCTTTTCTGGAAATTCAAAATGGCGGACCATGGAGAAGATCCCCCTTTTCATGCATGAAAAATGAAATTTTTCCAGTAATAATGAGTACTTACAATTAAATGGTGGTAGTAAGTATTCGTGGAAAGGTAACATTTCTGAATGGGCAGCATGAATTCTGGACATAAACTACTAAACATATTACACAGTGCACCTTAAACGTTTTGGGTGAAAACCCTTTTTTACGGTTCTCACCAGAAACGTACGCCATGATAAAAAAGTGTGTTAAGAAATATTATGGTTGAAGTGGACTTTTTTCATTTTTTTATCTCAAGAAATACACAAGGACATTTCAGTTTAGTGCTGAGTATAGTGTTTTGAATTTTCTGTCCACACTTTGGGAAAGACGGCCAGTATGTTTGCATTCATGTTTTACATTATTGATGTAAAAGTACATTTTTTGTGTCGTTATTTCAGTCAGTAATTCTTCAATCAACAGCAACAGCTGATTTTTTCGCATAATTATCTGCACACAGACTAACAATGTTTGTGTTCACAATCTCTTTGCTCGTTCATGCTTTGGTTTACAGGCAAGAACTGTAGGAAGGGTACTAATGTTGTTCCACTATGATGGTATTATTTGGAAGTAACAGCAGTAGAGGTGTGATCTGGTTCAGATGATGTGGTGAACTTACCACTCGCCATCAGCAAATTTGGCAATACAGAAGTCACCTCTGCGTGGAGCATAGGAACCTTCTACTGGCGGCTGGGCAGCAATTTCTGCTCGCATGGTCTCCATCAAGTTCTCCAACTGGGCACCTGTGGGTGGGTGTGCGTGCATCATGATCATGTGTAAATATACAGGTATCCATATTCAACACTGTCCTTTACAATTACGCTCCCATGACTGCACCACATCAGTACTCGCAGGCTCAATAATTTTCATTGATTTTATTGTGGGTGGAAGTATCGCTGAAAATACATCACTGAAAGACTGACCCCATCACGCTTCCTTCAACTTCCCGTACGTGACACTCATGGTGTCCCTCACGCAACTGGCCATCATGCTTCTCCCATCCAATGTGCCCCATCAATGTTTTACCCATCACTGCGGTCCCATGCTTCCGCTTAGTTCTGCCTCGTTACAACTCTTATCTGGCACAGCAGTTTTAAAACAATTAACCACCACACTGTAAATATGCGGGAGCAAGGGACATCATTCTTAAAAAAGAATTATATAGAATATTGGGTTACACTTTACTTGACGCCGGCGTCATACATATGACATAAGTGTCATAACAGTGTCATAATAGTGTCATAATAGTGTCGTGAGCAAGTCATAAACATAATGCTAATGTCATAAACGTTTTATGGCCATGAAAAGTTGACATTGTTAGGCCCGTCTTTGTCATAACCGAATTTCACTCAAAGACAAAGTCATACAATGTTTATGACATTGACATAATGTTTATGACACATGCATAACTGCATTATGTTATGACACCATTATGTCATACGTATGATGCCGGCGTCAAGTAAAGTGTAACCGAATACTGTACGAAGGACCAGATGTTGCAGACAACTTGCCAGTGTCAATAAGAAATAGTGTACACTGACATAACTAGTCAGCTTTGCCATTCCTGTCCATTCAAATAAAGGGAATTTAAAAAGAATGTTGAGTGACCAAATTAAATTGGATTTTAAAGTCGTCTTTCCTGTAAAGTCTCTGCAGGTCACATGAAATGTCCACGCTCCTTTCCCCAGGCCTCCAACCTTGTGCTTCAGTGTCACTAATGTGGAATGTGGAAATCAATCAAGCAGCTTTTTGGGGCCTTTCCCAATCTGATTGAAAACTTTTGAATTGTGTTTTGCAAAGTATGAAATAATGAGTTTTTAACAGTCATCAATGACAACATTCCTTGCATCACTTGACTGGAAAAGAAAGAATGGAAGGAACTAGAATGACTTGCACCCCAAGTTACTGGATGTGTTCTTGCCCATCTTTTACTACCCTCTTGGGCGAAGGAGAAATGAACCCAAAGTAGTGACGACTGGTGGTGCTAGAGAGTTTGAAGTAAAGGTCAGTGCAATACGTTTGCGTACAGTACATGAAGGTGCAGGACGTTCGCTATTCTATTCGATGAGATAAAAGTTCACTTCTTACTCACAAGCTTTGCATAGCTTTTATGACAGGACAGAGGTTGAAAATTGACGACCTACTTTCGTGAACTACGCCAAATACAGTATATAAAAGGACATAAAAAGCCTTCTCTGATTTATTAATCTAAGAAATGTTGAATGTGCTTTCCTAAGCAGCACGATTCTGCTTCCATCCAGTTCTCCACTTTGAATTCTACAGATCTCATTAAAAAATAAATAAGGTGCAAGGGAGTCCTTCGTTTACTATATATAGCCCTAATGCAGACTTTTCATTTAGCCTAATTAATACAAGACCTTTTTCTACTGTCTGAGGACAGTCAAAGTGCAGTGCAAAGCACCTGTGTAAGCACTTTTGAAAGGTAAACCTCCACACTTATCACCATAAAAATGATCCTGGCACTGCAGCAGTGATCAGTACAGCACTTTTTCAACACACTGCCACTAGTTTGCCGATTAGCATATTTATTCTCATTTTTTTAACAGCAAAATTATATAATCCACAGTTCTGATAGACAGGTAAATGACTAAACTAAATACAGAAAACTTCTTCACCATGTAACATACTATAGTTTGCATACAGGTACAGCCTAACATGTAGTGGTGTCAACAATAATCAATTCGGCAATGCAATGCAATGTTTATTTAGGTCAGCGGGGCATGGACAATTCAATTCAAAGCGGCAAATTCCGTAATTGATGCTGCAATTTTTTTAAATTTCAATTACTTCCGTGGATATTTCAGGAGCAAATGAATGTTAAATTAAATAAAAGCACTTTAAAGCATTGTAAACTGCAAGACTGATACAGGAAACAGCCAATAAAAATGCTCAGTATCTGTCTACTTGTATTGCCTCTATTCTTTAATTCTTTATTTCTTTAATGTTGTCCTATGAAAAGATATAATTACAAATCTGCAAAAACGTGAGAGGTGTACTCACTTCAGTGTCATACTGTACCAACAAAAATGACCCAAGAATTCCCTCATCAATATTGCACATTAATTAAGAATTCCATGATGGGACTGACCGATAATTCTGCTTTCATTAAGACTGTGGGTGAAATAATTCATGAGCTCAAAAACTCTAGGCAATGTGAGTGATAGTTGAGTCAAGGTGAGCTTTTTCCATGCCACTAAACATTTCAGAGGATAATTTATGCATATGGTGAGCCGAACTCCTTGGCTTTATAGTTACACAATATTTGCTAATGAAACGCCAAGATGGGTCTGGACTGTGCTGAAATGCATTTTCTGCAATCTGCAATACCCATGGCCATGTTTTACCCTTCTCTTGCTAGTAAATGGCTCATTAGCCACAAATGAAAGGTGAAAGGGAAAACACAGAAGCAGCTATTGAAATAAAGACAGACTTGAATCAGGGATGACTGTGCCCCAAAGTATTTTTGAAAATCTTTAAAAAAGTATGCTCCGTATTCCAAAGTGACTGAGGAAGGCACAGGTGCGCCGAAATGTCAGAGTCAAACCATACTGCTGATAGTACAGACAAAATAAAGACATCATCCCTCCTTTCTGCATAGGTTGTTCATTGCGGTTGGGTATTTGCAGTAATTATCCAGTGAGGGCACTCAAGGTAGATCTCACATTTTTCATTTGTCAGTATAAATTTTAAACTAAAAGTGAAAATAAAAGTGAAATAACTGCTTTGAGCAGAAAATTAAACATTCAAGTGGACACAGTTTAAAATGAGACATTTTTAAAGAAAACATGATAAACATAGTTCCTCGTTTTAAACCATGGGGCTCCATTTTATTAAGTGTGTGGATCCAAAAGGCTTCTGTCTCAGTAGCAATTTGATCACATCACCCCCGCGTTGGGGAGGTGTAAGGCCCTCCGTACATGGGTTCCAACAGCAATGCAGAGCACTTTCACTTCCGACACGATTCCGATCCACGCAAACAATTTCACCACGGTAGAGCATGGATAATCAATGAGTGGCGCCGACAAAATAGAACTCGTCCCTAATTGCCAGCCGACATCCACGGATGTCCGGACATAGGCGAGGGTGTGCAGGGTTGTATTGAAAACAATGGAATTGAACTTTAGCAGAGGAATGCTCCGCACTTTGTTGGAGCCCATGTGTGAAGGCCCTAATGCTGTCTATTCCCTAGCATTTTAAAGATGTGCATGAACCACGATTCCCTTTTGCATAGTGGCAGCTCTTAAACAAAAAAAACTCACCCGTTTCCACGTCCTGAGTGTAGAAGTGCAGTTCGTCTGTGATCTCTGTGACGTATACGGATCGGTACTTAGCAACCCGCTCCTTCTCCTCTGACTGCAATGCTGCCACTTCCTCCGTAGGCTTCTCCTCAAAGTTGGCCCAGATCTGGCACAAAACCAGACATACAGAGAATTATTTGATAAGCTTGCAGATGATTGGGGGATACACAACAACATTATGTTAGGCTTAGACTACTAGGCTTAGTCATTTTATGAAACGTTGCCGTTTTGGGGGAGGAAATGTTACAGTCAGTCCTTTATTTTGAGAACAGATTTACTGAAATGATACAAATAATGGAATTCCTGCAATAATGGGATTCTTGTCACAAGAATTTTTGCTTTACGCTCATAGCACCAGCCATGCACAATGTGACAGAAAAGTACCATACTGTAGCATCAACGAAGCGCGCAGTACAACTGTACAGTGGTTAGAGCTGACCCTTCCTGAAAAAAATCAAACATTTAACTCCTTTCCATGCCTTGTAATGAGACACAGAGAATTGTACTTTCCTGCGACAGTATATATACACGACAGTATATTTCGTTTTGAGCCCAAGCTACATAGGGTAGCTTTAATAAGAGAGGCTTGGGCCAAAGGGGAATGACACAGATTACGGTGTCACCACTCATTATGGTGGCAACTGTCACAATGTCATCTTTGGCACAGCTGGTCACCAAGGATGCTGAGACCCAGCGGCTGTATAACCTCTGACACGAGTTATGCCGCAATGGCAAGGGCACACGGGACTGTTTCTGCTCCACGTCCTAACACACATTCACAAAAACACACCCTGTAATGTCCTCATGCCAAAAGCATCAACAGGGGGGGAAAGGACCCTGAAAACAAATAAATCCTCACCACAGAGGCAGACACACCATCACGCGCAAGGCTCATGACCTTGCCTGAGCAGTCCGCCATTTTCATTTGTTTCAGTGCATAACTGGTGTCTGGCTCAATGCAGAAATTCCTGCATTGCCCTACGCTCTCCATTGCAACTGCAGTGTTTGTGCATGCAAGAGAGAAAGAGAGAGAGAGGGAGATGGGGAAGGAGAGCCATAGAAAAGAAAAGAGAGAAAAAGAAAGAGAGAAAGAAAGAAAAAAAAAGACAGCGAACAGAAACAGAAAAGAAAAAGAGAGAAGAAGGGAGAAGCGGGGTGGTACAAAAGTAGAATTTGTACAAGAGTGACCTTCACAAAGCCAGAGGGGAATCTTTATTTCATCAGCTCAAAATGCATGACAGACTATGTTAGACAAGTCAGAGGAAATCAAAGAAACGTGCTTACAGGGAGGGCCAGCACTTTGTTATAATAATAAGGAGTGATGGTTACAGAGGCGGCTCTCCAGGAGTCGGATGTGATGACGGGCTCCTGAGAGCACACTACGACTGGGACTACAGTTGGCCACAGATTTTTGACCAATGAAATTTTGGTCTAAGTACAGTGCGTACAATATTATTCAAATGATGCAGTGTGAATGGCAACTGAGCTACTTCATCAGTAAAAAAAAAATATTGTTTTATTCTTTTTAGTTGCCATGCACACACGCGCACATACACGCGCAAGTGCGCAGGCAGATACAGGGAAATGCGTGCACGTGGACACGCGTACACACAGATAGATGCACTCACGCACACGGACATACACGCTCACACACACGGGCGCCCCCCCCACACACACACACGGAAGAAGAGAATATCCCAAGCACTGATTAAAGGTGACAGCGTGTCAATTCCAATAGAATGTGTCAGCCTGAAAAAGAAAAGCCCCCATCAACACTCAGCACACAGACTCACGGTCAGAGCTGTTGCAAAAAAGGGAAGAAAGGGCAGAGTTGCAGCAATGAAAAATACAGCCACAAAATAACTGTGATGGGCAATGATGAGGACTGCATACAAATGCCAACTAAAATGTCGTTTGAGATCCACGGCAAAAGCAACAGAGTAAAAATTCAATGAGGAAATCATGCCACTGATGGAAAGTGGTAAATGTTTTTTTTTTTGCATTTGGCCACCTGAGAGAAAATAATTTATTTCTCTCACTCCGACAATATCATAAAGGCAAGTCTACAAGGACACTTTTAATCCGCTTGAAGCCTGAAATGAAATGCAGTCATGTAAGTGGGACAATCAGGCTGAAAATCTAGCAAGACCGTCACGATAGCAGAACTCACAGGAGCTTAGTCGGGCCAATCTCACGTTGACTTCTCAGGTGGGCTTAACCTGGGGTTGATCAAAGGCCTCTCTGTATGCTACTGGTTGGAACTGGCACGAATCAGACACAAGCTCATTCCAGTGATGAGCTCGTATTAACAGAAAATGAAACCAAAGATTGTAGCTCACTCGCTGGTTTCATGGCAAACTCAGTGATTGTATCTTCTATATACAGTATGTCCACTTGAGTTAAGCAAATTTTTCATTGGTTATCCATCGCAGACAGACTTGAAAAACTAAATTAAGCTTGCTTGGCCAGACAGACTTTTAAAATGTGTTTTTTTTTTAATGGTGCTTTTATTCCTTTAATGTACAGTGAAGAAATGGCAGGAAGCGAGTGGAAGATAGACGGGGAAGGGCTGAGAAAGGACCAGGTCCAGACTCTAACCCGGGTCACCCAGGGTGTCTTAGCGTGCTGCGACAAAACTCCCAGTGATGGTCTGACTTAATCAAAATTTTGGGCCGTGTCAAAGGACTATGAGTGCCTCATTCTAATGAAGACCTCGGATCAAATTGAAATGCAAATTGGCTTCGAATCTGTTTGCTGACTGGCCAACTAGTGAGACCAGCCATATTCTTGTTTATCCGAGTAGTCTACGTTGTACGCTGTGAGTGTCTTGATTTGTGAAGTGAAGTGAAAGCCCATTGGGAAACTCCCATTGTCATTGTGACACAGCACTCCACAGCACACAAGTGAACACTGCACACTGCACACAACGAAATTGCATTTATGCCTCACCCGTGCAAGGGGGCAGCCCTCAGTGGCGCCCCATGGGGAGCAGTGCGGTGGGACGGTACCATGCTCAGGGTACCTCAGTCATAGAGGAGGATGGGGGAGAGCACTGGTTGATTACTCCCCCCACCAACCTGGCGGGTCGGGAGTCGAACCGGCAACCTCTGGGATGCAAGTCTGACGCCCTAACCGCTCACCCATGACTGCCCATATTTTGTCCCTTTTTAAAGAATATTCACTTAAAACTCAAACAACATACTTTTAAAAATGAGGACGTGGCTGATAAAGAGCCAATCATAAGATTAGTGATCCCATATTCCACACAAATCTGTGCTGATGGTCCAAATTGAGAATTCTTTGCATGTGCATAGTACATGATGGACCATTTGAGGCGTCCACAATGTAAGAAACCATGTAATAGACTGTTTAATAGACGGATTTGGTAGAAATCTGCCACCCTGCAATAAGTCAGGTACCTTGAAATGAAGCCATTTTTAAAGCGTTGGCCTCCAAAATGTATGGTAATCAGTCACATGTACCTGTTACACACTATTAGCAAACCAGATTGGTTACAAACTGACATATTCCACAGCAACTAACAGTTAATTCTGAACATACATGCTTATGCAGCAGATATATACATTACATTCCCTACCATCTCACGTTGTCAGATGCAAACATGCACACACACAGACATACACCCCCTCAAGACCGTTACATCATAAACCATGTGCTGTGGAGGATGGTGCCGTGGAGGATGGTGTTGTGGAGGTGCGTGATGAGCTTAAAGGTCCAGTGTGCATTTTTTGTTTTCAGTAGTTTGTTTCCAGAACTCGCATCGAAAGGCTATTCCCAAGTGGCATCTTTGAGCAAGTCAGTTTCACGTTGGTACGTCCACCGGACATAACCGCGGAAAGCGGCATCTGCAATCTGCATCGCAGGTGGCCTTGCAAAACGTGCTGTTAAAAGAGAGAGTGTGTGTGTCACTATTAGCCCTGTTCTACAGCATGGCATCCCCACCTCCACGGAGGCAGCTGCCAGGATGAAGCACAATCATAAGGACCCTTATGCAACCACAGAGGCCCTTTCTGCCTCAGCGCATCCTATACATGTAGCTGCCACTCCACGCTAGGGTTTCATCGATACGATGAGGTGAACACAATCTCTCAATAAATCATTTATTCCCACTTCAAATTCAATTGTGTGTGTGTGTGTGTGTGTGTGTGTGTGTGTGTGTGTGTGTGTGTGTGTGTGTGTGTGTGTGTGTGAGTGAGAGTGCACGCGTGCGTGTGTGTCCTGAAGCAGGCCCCATCAGTATCATTAAGATCTACTGCTGAACCGCCTTCACTGTGGGACCCCTAGCTGCGCACGCAGGCACAGGCACACTCATCCTGCGTGTATTTATTTGCGTATGAAGTGCTGCCGCCTGTGCTCACGAGGACAAAGGGATACGGCAGCGGAATAATGGGACGAGAGGAAATGTAATGGACAGTTGCCCTGCAGCAACACACTTATGACCGCAAGGGTTCCTCCAGAGTCTCTGCAGCCATGTCAGAGCATGTCCTGCCTATTGAGCTGGCAACTAGCCCGGGGAGTAGGGAGAGAGAGGAAGATGAGCATGGACAGAGAAAGAACATGGGAGTGTGGGGAAACACACACAGCGAGAGAGAGAGTGAGAGAGCGAGAGAGCACGAGAGACAGAGAGAGAGAGACAGAGAAAGAGAGAGAGAGCACGAGAGAGAGAGATAGAGAGAGAGATAGAGAAAGAGAAAGAGAAAGAGAAAGAGAAAGAGAGAGAGAAAGAGAGAGAGAGAGAGAGAGAGAGAGAGAGAGAGAGAAAGAGAAAGAGAAAGAGAAAGAGAGAGAGAGAGAGAGAGAGAGAGATGGGGGAAGGGAGAGCCATACAGAGGGAAAGATATGGAGAGAAGAAAGCAAGTGACTGAGGCAGAGAGGGGGGAAAAGGGAAGAAGAGAGATTAAAATCAATGGTGAAGACACGGGCTGAGTGCATGTTTACGTAACTGTGTCCTTCAGGCAAAACAGGCCCAAGTCTGTCTGATATTAGGAGGACATACACTACAGACTGGCTTCCATCACTCCAATAGAATGGTCCCATTTCTGTTCCTTGAAAAGGACACAGTATTATATATTTTTTTAAAAACAAACGTTTTTGTTTGCAGTAAACGGTGAATGGATTGTCAATGGGCTGTTGGGAATGGTAATTGGGCTGCATGAATATTGTGCATTCCTATACTTAGAATACGGAAAGCACTTTGCATGGAGCAAAATCACATTACCCCACTTCGTCAAGGACATGTCGTCAGAGTCAGAAGGCGGTTGACTCTAATTAGCAATCTTTTCTTTCACTCATTAGTAGGTGGGTGAACCATTAATCACCCAACAACTGTGTACTTGTTTAAGTCACACGCAAGGGACTGTGCGAGACTCTGCCAGTTGGTTGCTACAGTATGGATGAGGCTTTTCTAATAAATATATATACTGTATAGCAAAGATGATTCTAGATTAAAACTTAACATGCACAACTGTACACACATCCGCTCACTACGTATTGAAAACAACTTCTCAGGTGTAATGAAACTTAATGGACGTCTCAAAACTCAGATAAAAACAACAATCACCAACCTACCTAATGCCTTCATTACTCCTGCTAGACACACCTCCCCCTAATCAAAACCTTTCCCAAAACCGAATTAACATATCGATACAAAAGGTTCAAATATTTTTGGTTGTAAAAGTTGTTCACCAGTCTGATGGTTGAGAAGAAGAACTTAACGGTGTTGTCTCTAAACGGGTGGACATAACCGGTAGTAGCCCAATTTTGAGTGATGGATCAGCTACTTTCATTATACAAAGACAGACGTTAACAGGGGGTATTGATAACTGAAATCGCTAGTAAGGGAGGTGCCCGAAGTCGGACGAATGTTGAGGTCGATAGGCAGGATATTAGGCAGCATTATTTCTTCCCCGCATTAATATGTTACTAGTGATTGTAAAATGACCGCCTGCCTAGCGAAAACATAGGGCCTACGCCATTTCAGCCTCTGCATTCACTCTTGCTCTTGACAAAATGCTAAATCACAAAACCAAACTAGAAATGCACTCAGAGAGTACAGACCTCCGCCAACGACACTGAATTTGTTCTAATATTTGAGACATGGTGTGGTGTTATCCATGTAGGCATATAGGCTAGGCCAGGGGTCGGGAACCTATAGCTCGCGAGCCACATGTGGCTCTTTTGGGAACTGCATGTGGCTCTCGGACAAACCTGTCAATTGTTTAAGCTTACTCAATAAGCCATGAATGATTTTGGTACGGCACTAAATTAAAAATGGACCTACTGAAATCAAAAAGTTATGATAACATTCAAAATATAAAGTATGATCGCGCATTTAATTCATCCCAGGTACGATCAGCTGAGCCAAGCACAGGCCTTCGACGAAGGCTAGTGTGCAGCTATGAAAAACAAGTTTTTTATTGGACATTGGCGTGCCCGCGTTGGGTCGTGTCGTGTGAGATAACATACCACCCGTAATGCTTTACCTTAAGTTCAGCTAGCTAACGGTTGTATCCAAAACAAAGAAACTATTCACGATCGTGCCATTATGATGGCAAATCAAGTGGAGGAAACGCAAGTGAGGGATATAAATGCAGCACTGTACTTCTCCCTCGCTTACAGGAAGAACTTTGGGCTGAATCAACTGACGCAAGTCTTTCCCAGTTTAGTGTGATTGCGAGATAACTGGTGCCACAATGCGAAGGCAAACGTAGGGTTGCCATTTGTCCCTTGAAATATGGAATCGTCCTGTATTTGGCGGTTAAATCATGCGTTCTGTATTGGGGAAGCATGTCGGTAAGGGACGGGATTAGTACCGTATTTTCGTGAATTACTAAAAATAGACATGTCAGCCACATATCAACTGTAAAATGTTAACTATTGTCAGTGCGACCAAGATGAGCATCCTCTCTTGAAGTTCTCTCTCCCTCCCTCCTCCCTCCTCATGCACCTTCCCTGTGTCTGTCTGATGGCTAGAATAGAAGCACCCCCTCCATTCTCATTGGCAACTCCGATGCATAAAAGTTAGAAACTTGCGGTAATGCATGCGCATGGCTTCTTAAATGCACATTAGCACATCCACAAGTAGTTTTAGTTCTTCTTTCGTCAGCTCTCTCCCTTCTTATCCCCAATGCAAGCGTTACTTTTATTCCCTTCTGTGCATGACAATTAGCATTAGAAATAATGGGGAAAATGGTATGGCTCTCACAAAAAATATATTTTTAAAAATGGGCATTTAGGCTCTCTCCACCAAAAAGGTTCCCGACCCCTGGGCTAGGCCTACATACCATTGTGTTCAGAGAAGTGAACCTTCAATGTTAACCAAATTATATGGTGTCTCTTTTATTAGCCAGGGTGTATGTCACCTGGTTAGCTTTGGTAGGCTATAGTTCACCTGTCATTGTGAAATTGACAAATGTTTGGTCCTGCCATATAGGCCCTACTGTAATACGGAATATGTAGGCTTGCTGGATATTATTGTATCCCATCGCTATAGCCTTGGTGACATTGTTCATTCACTGTGTTGTTATAAACATTTGATGAGCGGCAGCATACCCTTCATCACATTTTTTTTTTGCCAGAATATATCCACCCATAATATAGGATAGTGAATGATATGACTACGGTGGTCAACCTTGCTATTTCAGAACGCTTTGGGATCACCGTCACACCTGCTCACAACACAATTTTTATTAACCTTAAATAATGAACTGGAAAGCTTTCCCTCCTTGGCGCTGTCTGTTCATCTCTAAAAGCCTAATGCCCCATGTACATCGAAGGCGAACTAAGCGACCTGCGGGGCGGAAGTCATTGTTTCTCTATGGAGGGAAGGCGAATAAAGCTAACAGAGCGAATTCGGCAGGAGCGAAGCTTCTTCAGCGACCTGGGCGAATTTTGACGATTAAACTCAAGCTAATCTTAAACAAATTCGCTATGACGCGGTTCGGCGAAAACCAATTGGAACGTTCATATCTCCGAATGTCCCAGGCTGTCAAGACAGAGCTGAATCAAACATGTCAGTGCAGCGTCCAGAGCGAATAAAACTAATTAATGGCGAAACTTCTTCAACCACCCAAGCTACCTGGGTCGCGCTGGTAGCGCTTGATGTACACGGGGCATAATGGCGTGTACAGACCAGGAGCAAACGGAGCGAATGAAGCGACGGAAGTCATCATTTCTCTATGGAGGGCACGCGACCTGCGCTACCAAAGCGAATTCGCCAGGAGCGAAGCTTCTTGCGCGACCAGAGCGAATTTTGACGATTAAACTAAATCTAATCGCAGGCGAATTCGCTCTGACGCTGCTCGGCGAAAACCAATCGGAACGTTCATATCTCCGAATGTCCCAGGCTGTCAAGTCAGAGCCGTTATGTGATTAGCTGAATCAAACATGTCAATGCTGCGTCTGCAGCGAATACAGCAAATTCAAGGCGAAACTTCTTCTGCCACCCACGCTACCAGGCAGCATAGTTCGCTCTTGGTCTGGACACAGCATAACTGTTCACCGTTATTAATTTTTCCACCCTTCGTACAAACTTCAACTGGACAGACGAGAGAACGCATTTGGTTGATAGGGAATAATGAACTCCACAAAAATTGCGACGATATGCATGACATGATATGTCATTACTGTATTATACTAGGCTATGTTTTGGTCGGTGCCATTGGCTACGCAAGTATGGCTTCAGCCATGTGGGCACAACAAATCCACGCATTGTGCATTCTGTCTGGCTTTCTGTGACTGCCGCAACACAACTTTGATTAACCTTAGGCTGTAGGCCTAGTAAGTGAACTGGATACCTTTACCTCCTTGGCGCTGCCTGTGTTCGCCGTTATTAAATCCATCCTTCGTGAACTTCAACTGAACAGGGAAACACTCGGAGAACATTTAACTCTGCAAAAGCTGATTTGGTTGACAGGCCAAACACTCGGAAAACAATTAACTCCGCGACGATGTGTGTGCCATATATATATATATATATTATTTGGTGCGCTATGGGCTACGCAGCCATGTAGACACAGTAAATCCGTGCAGCGAATGAACAGACGGACAGACATGGCAGAAATCGGGCGATAACATAACCTCCTGGCGGAGGTAAAAATAGGACAACGTCCGTGTTGCATAGCAGTGAGAACATAACTGAGGTTTTGATTGTATAAGCTACGTGCCTGTGCTGCTGCACGATCAAAACATTACAAAAATATTAAACATCAATATTAAGGTTTGCATTTCTGCAAGTAAGTTGATAATTTGATGAGTAATGATGTAATGAGACAGCCGTCAATAGGCTACCTACTGGCACCCTGACCCTTCTCTCTCTGTCTCTCTCACATGATCAGCATCTCAGCATGATCTTATCTAAGCCTATTAATAATAAGCCTATTTTTCCTTGGTAAACTAATATCCCTCATTTCTCTGTGTTGTGTTTTGATGTCAACACCTGGGGAACAGGTTGTAGTGGTAGCCTATATCTGCAACATAATTTAGTAGACCTACAAAATTAATGTAGGCAGGTAAATGCAAAAAAAGTATTAATTACAAAGTATACAATTTATTTTCTTCTTTTTTTTTAAATTGTGGGGCGTATCGAAACGTGGGTCATATATTGTGATACAAACCGAATCGTGAGTTGGGTGTATCATTACAGCCCTAATACCCACCATACTCCAAAGTAGGGATGCAAATGATTAATAGACTTTAGATTAATTGTCGAGCAAGAGGTTGCTCGATTAAAATGTATTAATCGTGATTAATCGCTAGAGAGCGCTAGAGACTGATAGTTCTAAGGACTGTCCTATTCAAATGCATGGTGCGCTTGGATTTTATCTATTAAATCGTCATTGCAACTTTCTAGAGTTCTTTTGGGTCTTTTGGAGATGTGTTCTTGAATCTGTGATTATGCCAAGCCCAATGGTGTAAGTTGTTACAGTTTGAATTATGAGAAAAACGATCTTTCAAGACAGGCAAATGTAACTGGCAAGCAGTATTTTACTGTAGTAAGCTGGCTAGGTTAGCTTAGCGTGCTAATAACGAAATCACAAACATAGTCATTTCAAACTGTGAGCTGTAATTTTAATCACTAACGGTAGGGACACATAGGAGGCGAAGCGAGCGAAGCGAAGAGAGGAGAAATCCAACCGTCATCAGGTCGTCGCGGCGAATCAAATGGAATGGAACAGTTATGTTGTTGATTTGATTGGACCGCGGCAGACGAATTCGCTCCTCATTTGCATAACATTGAACTTTCTTTAATAATTTCGCTTCGCTCCTGTTCGCTTGCTTTCAACTCTCTCATAGTGAATGGCAATGAATGGCGAAGTTCGCAAATTCGCGTGTATGTGTCCCTACCGTAACACCCTGTCAGATATCAAGACTGGTATTAGCTGAACTGGGCATGGTAATATATGACCATGCATGAAGAGGAGCACCATCTGTTCAATTTCAGGTGAATCCATGTTAGCTATAGCTCTAAGTGTTGTTGTCATAGCTCCATTCATTCTCAATGGAGCCTGTTAGCTTATTAGCTATCCTTACAGACACAGGAAATAGCTTTTTTTGTTCAGAAACAAACTACTATCCATTATATATAACACACTACCCAAAATATAGCATTTCTTTATTTTGAAGCTTATTAAATTAGAATGCTTGTGGTTGATCATGCTGGCTGACACCCCTTTATGCAGACAAGACAAGTCTGCTCACGTTTAACCCAACATTGTCTGTCATATCTTAGGCAAGGCGACAGAGGGGGCGAGGGGCTACTAGAGCTACATCTGCTTTGAGTTCACCTGGGTGAAACCAAGCAATCCCCCCCCCCCCCAAAGGTGGTGTGTAGATGCCATAGAAAACATGTCTGCATTCTTTTCCTAATGCATAATTACTTGAGGAATAGGCTATATAATAGAAGTAACATAATACAATAAAATACAATATGGACCTGATAACCATAATTCTCATAATATTATTTAGTATAACAATATATGACATGTTTTGAACTCAGTGTTTGAACTATTTAGCTGATATTTTAAAAGGCCCTATGAAATTCAGGTGAAAAAACGCAGCTTATCAATTAATCGAACGTCGATCGATAAGACTATCAACTAATTATTAATTAATTAATTGGTCATTTGCATCCCTACTCCAAAGCATTATTTTTGTCAGGCTTTGTACAAAAATGCGTCAGAGCTTGTGTGGACAGAAAATGTGTGCTAGGAGAGTGAAATCAAGCAAGAACATGGCTTACAGTATGACTGGTCTGCTCATGTCATTCTCCAATCCACTGATGACCCCGTCTTTCAAGTCAAGAGGCATGGTTTATTTGTGGAGTGGTGGCGAGATATTTCTGTCCTGAGGGTGATAATGGATTCAGAGGGAGAACGGAGACAGTCCCTCCTGGCCGAAGCAGTAGATCATAATGATATGAGCTGAGAGACTCTCCTAGCGCCATTTCTCAGGTTGAGAGATAGAAGATAGCCGAACAGCTGGCGAGCTCAAATTCATCTGCCAAGACGCCACTTTCCTCTGCCTCTCCAGACATAATGGAAATGGAGAGGGAGATTGTGATCACAAAGGGATAGAACATCAATCACAGCCCCAGAGAAAGGAGCCATACTGATAAGCTGGAGATGCTTCCGTGTTGCAGCCCATAACGTACCCATTAAGATTTGCGGTACCACATTTGCTTTGTGGCAGGGTTTAGACCACCCACGTAATTCTGACCAAAAGTATTAAGTTAACTCCTCACATATGGTCGAGCTCATACGCTCATATAACTTGGCAGTATGCATGATCCTAAAGGGAGATTTTAGCTGTGTAAATGAACATGTTAAAAGGGCCAGGGTGAGTGTATGTGCTGGAAATTGGTGCATATCCTTGTGGTTGAATGTTTAAACCATTTTAAAAAACTGGGGGGTGCGGCCTGTCCGAATTACTTTCATCATTACTACTAACATCATGTTATTGTTCGTTTTAGTGGAGTGCTCCTTATTTTTATGTATCAGGGCCCGAGCACTGCCGTGCAAGGGCGACACAGCCCTTTTGGTTTTCCAAAGATTATTATCATTTTTTGTTTTTTTCTCCCTTCTCCTTGTTTGGCGCTTGTGGGCTGGCTGGCGTTTTCAGGTGCCTCTGGTGCTCAAATACTTACACAAATCAGAAATGGACACAGCTACTCAGACAATGAATGAGCCAACATAGTGCACAGAGAATAAAGTGCATGGCCAGTACACAGTCCCTCCAGAAACCTACCTGATAAATGCTTATTATCAACTGCTTATTACCAATTACACAGTATGAAGCCATCCATATTGGTAGAATAGTAATCTGCTAAAATGCCACCATGTGTAAGTATCAATTGTTGAATGAATTGCAGAATCAGTTGTTGGCTTGGTTGACATATATCTCCATTTAGTGCATTGTGCATGAAAGCTGGTAAGTTGTGTTGATGGTAGGTGATCGTAGGTGGGACGATACCATGTTCAGGGTACCTCAGTCATGGATGGGGGAAAGCAGTGGTTTATTACTCCCCCCCCCCCCAACTTGGCAGGTCGGGAGTCGAACCGGCAACCTTTGGGCTACAAGTCTGACGCCCTAACCACTAACCCATGTCGGCCCTCTACCTTTTAAGCAAAAAATATTTAAACATTACATATTCAAGCAGACATTTGAAATGTAAAAATAAAACTAAAACCCATTCTGTAGACCAGGGGTAGGCAGCCTCTGTGACATGGAGTGCCAATTTGAAATTCTCTTGTCAATGACCGTGCCACGAGTGGGACGTGTGTATGTCTGCATCATTGTTGTCATTTTTGCGGTAGGCCTAACTGCATTCACACATAAAACCACACTAAAAGGCCTACTGCTATAGGCCTAATAATAATAATGCAGTATTAGACTACTGCACTGAAACAGCATATTTCTTTATATTGCAGTACAACAGTTTTAAGGAGTATAAATAATGATGTTTAATAGCACAAAATGAGAATATGTATGAATATCTTGATATTTAACATGAGCTATATCACACCATGGCCAATTATCTTGCATTTAATGATCTTACATTTAAATGACTTTGTCAACATGCAGTAGCCCTATATTTCTCACATTTCAGTGTTTTCAGTGGTAGGCTATATGTTCAGCCCAAAAGCTCCATTCTATAGCTACTGTAGTAGGCATAGTCCCTGTTGCCACGGCGCTTCAAGGGTTATTTTAAAATGCAGCGGCAAGTTGCGATAACAATGAAGGACGCTGGCAGTCTAAAATATGTAGTCTACTAGACTGCTGGAAGGATGTGGATACCGTTATTCTATGCATCTCTTTATGTTGAATAATCAACATTTTAAGAGTAGCACTTGCTTTACGCATGGACACAAGTGGGAATAGGATTTCAGCAGGAGAGCCGGGATGAGTGAGACACTTCTAACGGATGTTTTCAAAGATAATGAGGCAGATGAAAATCGTTTTATCGTACGATCGAGTCTCGCAGGTGTCGACCTATTCTACTAAAACTGCTGTTTTACATGACATCAGGTCTTATATGGAGGCAAGAAAATAGTTATTTGCTTTTAAATGTGAACTTGTTTTACAGTTATGACTTTTTAGCAAACAGGGTTCAGAATTGCGTTAAGGTATGGAACTTTTGGGCATACTGCGTACGTGCCAGTGATCATGCCGTGGCGTGCCACCCGTGGCACACATGCCATAGGTTGCCGACCCCTGCTGTAGACAATGGGACTGTTTCAGTTAATGATTTCATTTTACTCATACACTGTATACAAATAGCAGTATATATGGGCATCTTTTACCTTTTTTCATGTGTCTGAGAGGTGCCACTTGTGCTAACCTACACTTGCACTTGAACTGTCGTCAGCTGATGCATGCCGTGTGAGCGTTCCAAATGCCTTCTTCCAGTTGGTTGATAGAATAGGACTTTCCACTCGATGTCCTATGTACCCATCAATGTTCCCTCTAATTTTTTCGGTGCCTGAGCAAATGCACTATATCACTGAGCAGAAACACAGCTGTTACGTTGTCTGGTCACTGTTTTAAAGATTCTACTGACAGCATTCGAAGCGCGGCGGATCTGCGCTCTGTCTGATCGCTATTTAAAAAGCAGCTGGAGGCGCAATGCTGATTGTAAGCAGAAATCCGCGTCTAGTGATCGCTTAAACTGCTGTAAGATAGATGTTTCATATCTTAAGAATATGTTTTATTTCGATTGGATGTTATAAAGCTACAATGAGTGGAAATTTCGGCCAACAATCAACTGCGTCTCCACACAAATTTGCCGCCTTGTTTTACCTGCGCTACATGGATTTGCTCTGCGCTGAGAACGTGAGAGCAGTGCGCGATTGCGCAGTCGCGCAGCTTAGAGGGAACATTGGTACCCGTGTCTTTTATAGGCTCGTGAAAATAGTGTGATTTTTATTGCGTCAATCTCAGTGGTCTCAAATGCGATTGTTTTAGTACATGTTGTTTTAATAGATATTGGGAACCGTGGACACTGTTTGGTTCACATGTCACAGTCCGGGTCGCATGAGATCGGTACAGTTTTGGTGTCCACGGTGCGGTTTGTGCCATCCCTAATGTTGTAAGCTAGGATTTTTCATTTGCTGTTCTTAGGGTGGGCCTGCGTAATGGTCAATTATGTGAGAACACGGCATGACAGAGGAAAATGCAAGAATGAGATGAAACTGAAATGGAGACATGACTACTTACTTTGTCTTTTCTTTGACGTGCAGGCTCCTCCGCAGACACCAGGGTCTTATAGTAGTTACTGCGCTCGGCAGTGAAGTGGACCTTCGACAGAGCGTTCTCAACCAAAGCTACAGAGAGATTTAGCCCATCGATGTGCAGCCAGCCGATGAAGTTGCCAGCCTTGTCCATGCTTTCAACTTCTACCTCAACCTGAGAGGGGAAGAAGAAAGGGAAAAACACAGGAAAAGAGTATGTTTAAAGCCAGCACATCCAAACCAAATAAGCAGACGGAAAATAAAAGGGTCAGAAAGAGGGTTTTCACTCGAAGCGTTACAGAAAAAAGTGGGAACAGAAAAATCCTGGTTAAAGCTGACTTTTCTAAAAAAAATTTTTTAAAAACCAAGGAAACGCATTCATCTGCTGACAATGCCACACATTCATTGTGTAAATGATGAGAGATCACTGTAGTTTTTTGACGTTACTTATGCCATGCACCATTTATCATCATTGCACACTGCAAAAATTACACCAGGTTTCCACAGACAGACACTCTCAACTAAGATCAGAATGAATATGGGCTTAGGATGAGTAACAAAATATTGCAATGATATTCACACACTCTCAGTATTCAGTATTGGCCAAGGAGCTGTTTATGTTTGCAGTTGCCCCATTATTTAGCACTCAATGGAACACATTGAGTGGTTAGTAGTGTTTACTGGTATTTCAAGTTTCTAACTTGAAATAGCAGTGGAAAACAGACAATAAGCTCTGGGTGTGCAAGTATAGGCATGAAGTAGTTCTGCATCTCTCAGAGGAATACCCTCAACTGGCAGTGGAGGTGATGTCGCCCACTGTTCACTATTGCTTCCTCACAGGACTCTTTAGCTGTGAAAGACCTGGCCCTGTAGCACTTGTTCATGGCTTCTGCAGAGACGTCAACAGCCTGAGGTAGCAGACAAAATTCACACCCTCAGAGTTAATCTGGCATGGTATGCTGCCAACCTGAGCATAAGTACTTGTGCAAAGCATTCACCACCCACCATAGGAAAGGAAGTGCTTTTGTGTGGAAGCCATGTGGAGCATTTTTATGGACTCGTATGTCTTTAAAAGGTGCACTGTGTAGGATGGTG
Organism: Engraulis encrasicolus; assembly: GCF_034702125.1. NCBI lineage: Eukaryota > Metazoa > Chordata > Actinopteri > Clupeiformes > Engraulidae > Engraulis > Engraulis encrasicolus. The sequence goes on from NC_085871.1 coordinate 1,763,941, forward strand.
GCCAGAGCAGGCATTGCAACTATGCTACTCATCGAAACTGTGCTGCCAATTGCCAAATTTTTTTCATGACAATCTCAGAAATAACATTAATATTTACTAGTTTGTGAAAATGGTAACATGTGTGAATGGGCTGCATGAATTCTGGAAAGAAACTGATATAAAAGATTACATAATGCACCTTTAATGAAGAGAGATGCAACAGATAAATAAATAAAAATAAAAAACATCTAATCATGTTAATGTTTTTGAGCCCATGGCTCAGATCTTTTTCTTCTTTAAATTAGGCACACACAAAAAATATGAGATGGTGTGTCATACAATAAACACAAACACATAATCTGGACATTTCATCACAATAAGCATTTGATTGTTATTGCCAGGTTGTGTCAAATTGTGTAAGCCAGGCCAATAATCAACCGGAATTTAATCACTTGTTACTTGGGTCATTTCCCACAACTTATAGCCAAATCCGATCAAAAGTTTTTGAGTTATCCTGCAGACAGACAGACACAGACAGACAGACAGACAGATGGACAGACAGACAAACCAACGTGAACGAAAACATTACCTCCTTGGCGGAGATAATAAGAGACACTATGTATTAGTTTTTAGAAGGGAAAAAAGGTAAAAAATACAAACTAGCCAGGTTAGCCAGGGTTTGTCAGGAACAGAGGTCTTGAGAAATTAACATTTTTCGCCTACTGAGAGTCTAGAATGGTCTAGAATGCTGGTATCTTTGGCCAAAGGTCCACATGTTCAGTCTGTGAGCTACTCTGCCATACCAGAAAATGACAGTCATATTGCATAGTAGTGGCTTCAACACAAGATACTTTGTTAAGAAAAAAGTAAGTTAAGTAAAATTAAAGTAAAGTAAAAAGCAAAGTAAAATTGCTGTGAAAAATAATTCCACTGTCAGTGAAAAGAAATTCTCATCTTCCAGTCCCTTGCATTAATGAAGCAATGCAATGCTTGTTCATGTACATAGCTAGACAAGCGCTCAGAGAGCACACATCCGTGCTCTGGTGGACAGAAACACACACGCACCGCGAACAAACAAACAAATGAACACACCAACTCTGACAATCACATAACCTCCTTGGCAGAGGTAATAACTTTGTCTAGCTGACTGACCATCTAAATGTAAAGCTTAAAAACAAGTCTTCCACTTACAAAATGCTAATAAAAAACTAACAGGATCTTTTGGCATGAGTTAGGGTTAGGTTGAATCCCATTTCTAATGTCTACCGCTTATCCCTTGCCCCTTCAAATGGAGCAATAAGGGGTAGGGCCTGAAACGCTACCCCTACGAATTGAGACACCCCTTCAACAATCACAGCTCTCCACGTTAATTTTCTCATGCACGTTTTATGGGGAAAACAACCATTACACATTGGGACAATGTTAAACTTTATACAATGCAACAGTTGTCACAACTTTAAAAATGTAAATTATGGGGAAAATACCTATATTTGTGTGCTTTGATGTATGCCTTCATTTTTTAAAGGCTCAATGCATTCAGGGAAATTTCTCTTACCCTCCCGTTTGGAGTCTTAAGTTTGGAGTGTAAAGCCCTACCCCTCTGCTTTAATGTGAATTGGAACAACCGTACCCCTACACGAGAACACACAAAAGGAGGGGAAAGGGGGGCGGGGAAAGAGAAAGGGGTAGGGCTAAGGGGTGAAATGGGGCTCAGCCTTCGTCAGGAGAGATGATTCCATGTTGGTTGTGTAAGAGAGCACTGAATCCAGGACAACACAAAGTAGCCCAGGTAGCCCTTTAAACATGAGCAAAACCAGCCTATATGGATTACAGCATTTATTCAGTAATGTCACAAATAGGGGTGCAACGGATCAGAAATCTCACGGTTCGGATCGTTCCTCGGATCAGAGCCCACGGATCGGATCATTTTTCGGATCAGCAAAAAAAAAAAAAAAAATCATTATTATTTTATTTTTTTAATTGATAACACAAATAAACATAAGCTGTGTCTTTGTTAGGGGTGGGCATAGATAATTTTTTGAATGTAGATTAATCTCATTGCAATTATGAAATTAATCTAGATTAATCTATATCAAAATGTCTAATTGAGAATATGCACACTACCAAAATAATGGCTTAAAGTCTTGTGACCTACTGACAGATGGCGCATAGACCAGAACTCATGTCCTTAATTGTATCAATCTTTTATTGAAACACAATTGCCTCAGCGGTTCAGCATTTCTGAGAGAGAGAGAGAGAGAGAGAGAGAGAGAGAGAGAGAGAATCGGCATTGACTGTTAAAAAGGGCAGCGGCTGCTTTAAGAAGGCGGAGACTCTGCAGGGACATCAGAGCGCACAGAAAGTCTAACCAGATGATTTAACCTGCTCGCTGTCCTGAGAATGTCAGGAGTCACAACACAAAATGAATTCAGTTTGCCAAAGTTTTATATCACACGCGACAATCGCGGTACGTTACATGAGCATATCTCACTGCGTCGCAAATGCGCTGAACTCAACCGATCGCAACACAAACTTAGCGAGAGTAGTTCTAGACATTGACAGTTCGAGTTTGACAGTCAGTCTTCAAAATGCATGTAGCCTACAGTAGGCTATCGCACGGAATGTTTAGCAACTATGGCACAGGCAAGATTTCGGGAACAGTTTGTGTTGTTGTTTGTGTTCCATGCAGTGCGTGAGGTAGACGTCCCAAACGACTAGATTGAACATGCGCACAATTTCATAAATCAATCCGCGGACCATGTGTGTGCCGAACCGAAATGATTGGTCCGAACGGACCACGGATCAATGATGATCCGTTGCGCCACTAGTCATCAAGTTCAAAATAAACATGCTTTTGAACTTGCTTCTGCATTTTCCAAAAATGTAGCTTTTTCATTTCAGTCTGACTTAACACACCTGTAAAATTTGATATTTGATATGACCACATTTTAAGTAAAACAATGAGGTGTGCGCAACATTAAGGACAGCATTAAGGACAAATAAGAATACATTATTGATACTACAGCAGTGACACTGGTGAATGGGTAACATCTGTATGCAAAGATCACAGTTCCAGTTATATTTGTAATGGACAGTACTTTCTGCAATAAAAAAATGGAATGCTTCATTGTAAGACACAATGATATCAGGGCACTGCACTACAGAGGAGGAAGCCGGAATGGGTGGTAGAGCTTCACAGATTAAACCATGCCTGCCTGGCCATGTATTCCAGCTTTCCTAACGTGCCTCTGTTTTCAGCAGCACAGAACAGTGACCTTGGGTGCTGCAATAGGACACCCCTGTCCTAAAGACTAAGCCACCAGTGGCAAAAGTAATTTTTAAAAAAATTCTGTGCACCGTTTCTCTTGGAAGCTGCACACCGATTAGCTAGTACATGACCAAAATAGTCTGTGACTGTAGCAAATGCAATAAAATAACTTCCAGAAATGCTTTTCAATCTCTCAATAAGAACGCACAGTTGTGCTCAAAAGTATCCAACCACTAGTGCTGTAAAGGCTTTCAGGGAATTCAATGCATACTAGATTACCAGAAGTATTCGCCAATAAGGGTGGGAATGGATAAGGTTTTTCCGATTCCGGATATAGATATTTCGAAACGACGCGATTCCTCATCGATTCTCATTTGTGGAAATTAAACAAAGTATTAACTCTTGATATGCACAAGTTTTCATAGACCAATTATAATCAAAATTTGCATATGTAGCCTTAGACTTAGCCTTTTCTAATTTGAAGGAAAAGTCTATTTACCAATACGTCTTTCATAGCCTACTATATATTTGCTATATTCATTATAATATGACAAGAATTATTGCAGCAATGCAACATTGCAGAAATGCAAACAATTGAACTGAAAATGAAACATTAGAAATCCAAACCAGTCTTAATACAAGAAACAAAAAGCTAGTCACTTGAAATGAACAGACAGGCACGTCCTGAACACAGTGGGTGTCTGTAAGAAAAGTCCCTCCTTCTGTCTGTCACTCTCCGCGCTCTGAGTCTGTTCCAATGTCCCTCTCTACTGCGTGTGTGGCTGTCCTGGTGTCTGGCGTTCCAGAGCATTTTTCGTAGTGCGAGGTTGTCCGATCTCCTACTAGTATGGATTGGGACTGGAATGCACCATAAAGACGGATTCTTCTGCAGTTGCGTTTCACCTGTTGGCAGCACCAGATGCAGACAAAGAGAAAGCTGCGTGGGGAGTCCCATTTCATTTAAGAATGCCTTTTGCATTCTGCGATTTTTAGGGAGATGCTTACCAGGGTCATTGCTTGGTTTCCCAACCACGTTTCACTGTAGGCCTAATAGACAATACCATAAGGACGGCTTAATATGAGTTTCACTTGGCGTCAGCAGATGCAGACAATAAAAACATTGCGTGAGGAGTATTAATTTAAATGCCTTCTGCATTCTGCATTCTGAGACTTTAAGGAGATGATCCTGACGAGTATCAGTGATCGATTATTACCTCAACTGCAAACAGATAGCGTCTTCCTTTGTTCAGTGTGGGGATGTCGCGGTGAACTTTTTTTGTACCGTCAACTTTTACCGGCTCAAACCAGTGGCTGCTTTTGTTTGCTGTAGGCCTACTAAATTAGTAGTGCTTGCTAGAAGCCACCAAGTGGGACAGTTACAGGTGTATGCCGCGTTCATGCTTGGAATCGCTAAGAGAACCGTTAGGTTAACTGCCAAACGATTCCATGGAATTGAGACGCATGGAACCAATTCTCAACAGGAACTGGCTCTCGGTTCCCATCCCTATTCGCTAACCTGCTTTGACTCGTATGAATTTAAGGATAATCCAATTCCAAACCTATAAGGTTCAATATGATATTTGTCCACCTTTTGCAACCATTGCAGCTTCAACTCTTCTGGGAAGGCTGTTCACAAGGTTGAGGAGTATGTATAGGAATTTTTGACCATTCCTCCAAAAGCCCATTGGTGGTCACACACTGATGTGGCTCTCAGTCTGCGCTCTAATTCATCCCAACGTGTTCTATCGGGTTCAGATTAGGACTCTAGGCAAGCTAGGTAAGTTCAACCATACCATGCTCTGCATTCTATGTCTTTATGGTCCTTGATTTGTGCACTGGTGAACTTTTGTCAAAGTGCTTCTACTGTATCTCAATATCTATAATACCAAAAACTAAAAATAATACCAAAGACCCAATGTGTAGTCAAAATATGTCTTCTGAAAGCAAGGAAATGCACACAACAACAAATTTTGAGGGACTGCGGTTAAAAGGCAAGATCGTCTAGACCAGTGTTTCCCAACCAGGGGTACGTGTACCACTAGGGGTACGCGAGCACACTGCAGGGGGTACTTGGAAAAATGCTATTATAATAAGAAATGTATGGAGCAGTCACATCAGGACAGAGAAAGCGATATAGAACATGAATTAGGGGGTACTCATGGCACAACTAAGAGGCTTAGGGGGTACGCGAGACAAAAAAGGTTGGGAAACACTGATCTAGACTGTGGTAATTTTGTGACATATAACTCAAATTTATATCTACTGTAGTTCTTTAGCTACATATTTAACAAGTTCGTCAAAAAACGGACATTTATACTTAAGTCAGTCATACTTGTTGATTACGCATTTCCATTTCAACATTTGAATGACTAGTGTCCTTCACTGTGGTGGTTTATTGATTATGCTGAATTGATTACATCCACAGAGACTAACTACTGGGACAAATAATTAATAAAAGAAAGTGCTAATATGTCGGACAAAAAGCATCACAAAGTGGCACAACAGGTATCTGCCAAACAAAACGTTCAGATCGACAATCGTTTCAAACTTCTTAACAAACAAAAGCCCAGGCTGTTTGTGTGCCGCCGTCTCTGTTTTGTCTTGTAATGCGGGTGCTGGTTTCTCTGAAGTGGAGATGAGCTGTTAAGTAGGGTGACCTACATTACATCTGGCTTTCGCCCATATTCAGCAACAAGCCCTGAGGGGCCTCAGCCCACACTGCACACGTTTTCATGTCCATCCCGTGTTGATAGACATCCTGTGCCAAAGTGGGTCGCATAATGTTCACTTCCACAACGCCCTTTCTAACCACGCACCCCCCCCCACACACACACACACACACACACTGACCCAGGGCAAAAGGGCTGATGCCACAGACCAACATCACCACCCCATTCCCCCTACCCCCTTACACACCCCCTCAGATCTGCCTGTAAGGCCACAAAGTGAGAGATCACTGCAAACTGCTGTTGCCAGAAGCTTCTGTTGTTCTAGGTCACATGTCATTCCCTCACAATCACATCAGGCCATGCTTCTGTACCACATCACACTTGAACACCCGCTCACCACTTCAGACAAACGTATATATACTCATTCTGACAGCAAAATAAGCCGCTAATGGTTAGTGGCCTTTTCAGACCTACGCATCCTGCCTACTGAATTCAAGAGCTCCCATCAGCACAACATGTGGAGAGTACTCCATGCTGAATTTTATCCAAAGGAGCAACTGAAACATTTCCAGATATTAACACCTCAAGTCCCTATCCCAAACTGCCAAAATGGGATTTTAATCTAAAAAAGTGAAGGGTAAAAACTTACTTCCAAGCCATTTCTTTCATGCAATAAGAGACTAGATGGCTCACAACCTGGCTCGCTCAATATTTTGTGTGCCAAAGTCAGCATTCTAAGAAAAAAAGAAATCTTTCAAAGACCACATTATCTGAAACTTTTACAGTCCAATCCACGGCAATAGGCACAGAACCAATTGGTCATCCAAACAAATTGCTTTTTTTATTTGCGCTTAAAAAAAAAAAAAAAAAAAAACCTCCATTAAACCCCATTTGATAAAGTGGAAAATGAAGGGAAAGCGGGTAAGACTAAAATGGGAAAGGGTAAAACTGATTCAAAAGAACAAGCATGGAAGAGGGAGAAAGAGCGTGTATGATAAAGGAAAGGAAGGGGGGGTAAGAGAAGCCGTGTGAGTGAGCAAGGGAGCGTGCGCAAGAGGGGAGACAGACAGACAGGGAGAGAGAGAGAGAGAGAGAGAGAGAGAGAGAGAGAGAGAGAGAGAGAGAGAGAGAGAGAGAGAGAGAGAGAGAGAGAGAGAGAGAGAGAGAGAGAGGGGGTGGGGTGGAGAGAGCGAGTGAGCGCGGACGAGTTAATGCACAAAACACTGCATCAAACCAATGCACTGCTTGGAGCAGGATGCGTCAGCAGTACATTCACGTTTCAAGTGAAGGACAAAAGGAAGCAAGGCTGTGCAGCCCATTCCGGTTGGCTGTTAGAGCGATGCAGAGAGGGGCAAAGGAACCCAGATGCACACCGCAGGGAGAGCTGGATTAAAAACAGCAAGAGAGGCCTCTAGGGGAAGAGACTGCGGAGGGAGCCTCACTAATTCACTGCTTTTGGTTCATCTCTACGTCTGGAAACCGTAGCGAGGGACCAAAGACACAGGACAAACGGACAACTGCAACTGCACTACCTCAGCACACTGCAGCACCTCTGCTTGCCTATCACAGGGATACTCTACGTCACAACACTTGGGAGAAATGTATATTTTGTATCGTCTCCTTTTCCGACCAGCAAGGTAAATGAAAAAGCTATCCTTCTGTAGCTGCCACTGCTGCATCTTTCCACCTCCGAGACCATTGGCATCCCCCCACCCCCACCCCCCATTTGGAGGAGAGTGACGGATAATCTAGGAGGAGTGGGGGGCAGGCTGCAGCTGTTGTGTGACTCTGGATGAGTGTGTGTCAGAACAGTGTGCGACGAATGTGTGGAGGAGCAACGAATGCTTGTTAAGAGGGGGGAAAAATGGCTAATGACTGCAGTGCGTGTTGTATAACCTTTTAAATCTGCCGTCTGCACAAACATCCAAGTGGACCACCACTAGGATATACAGAGAAGAGACTGGGGGAAAGGCAGTGGATGGCTTTCTTTTTTTAACAGAAAGAAACACCAACACAAAGAAGAGAATGAATGTCTAAGGACTGGAATTTGCATTTGCATTATCCTCTCTGCTTCACATTTTTTTCTTCACTTTTACTGCTGCTCCTGCTACAACAAAATCCAACCCCCACCCCACCTCCCCCACCCCCAATTGTGCTTGGCTTTAGTGTGGCTTGCAAATTCTGTGCTATGGCGACTTGGGGAAGGCATTCATCAACAACATCAAATATTGTCCAAGGACAAACATCACTACAGCAATTACATCACAAGAGAGCCACTCGAGGAGAAGGTTTGAATTTGTATGGCTGTCTAGAGGTTTATGGGCCCTGGGATTATAACTTCCAAATGGATATTTCTCTGTGGATTTACTGAAGGCCATTTTGTGATTCATCATTTTGACTTCACTAACAAGGCATATATAAACAGCATTTCAGAGATCCTGGGATGTATCTGTTGAATTTGTGTACATTATGACTGAAAAAAACATGGACCTATAAAATGTTGAGGTAGGTGGGTATAGTTGTTTTTTTTAATTATTTATTTAAAATTTCTACAATTATAGCCCCCACCAGTATTTTTTTTTTACAATATTATACATTAACAGTTTAGACTCAATGAAAGAGCGAGCACAGACCTGCTTTATCCAGGGTAGGGTTGCTCAACTTTCAGTCCCAAACCCATCCGTTCTTTCACCCCCAACCCCCCAAACGATGGTGAATTATGAACGTGCCACATCATGAGTCTCCTGGGGTGGGTAGCTGTGCGTCGAGCCACCCTGCTTTGTGTAGTCCTTCTCATTGTGCAAGATCGGGGAATGGATGTGATGGTGGTGGCACAAGCGGCAGGGCCGCAAGGCTGCCCGCCAGAATGCTCATGCTATAATCAGCTGAGCAAAGTAGTGTGCACCCGCCGCGGCCTGACCCGCGTGCCCCCTGGCATCCCCTCCAAAACCCGCCACCTCAACCTCATGGAAAACTCCATCGAAGCAGTGCAGGTTGACTCATTCCGCAACTTATTCCATCTAGAGGTACTCCAGCTGGGCCGAAACATGATCAGGCAGATAGAGGTGGGAGCCTTCAATGGCCTCACCAACCTGAACACGCTGGAGTTGTTTGACAACCGCCTGACGGTGGTGCCAAGTGGTGCATTTGAGTACCTGTCAAAGTTGAGAGAGCTGTGGCTCAGGAACAACCCTATTGAGAGCATTCCCTCTTACGCCTTCAATCGTGTGCCCTCACTAATGCGGCTGGACCTGGGGGAGCTGCGCAAACTGGAATATATTTCTGATGGCGCTTTTGAGGGTCTGCAAAACCTTAAGTACCTCAATCTAGGAATGTGCAACATTCGGGGGGAAATTCCAAATTTAAGCCCACTGTTTGGCCTGGAGGAGCTGGAGATCTCGGAGAACGTCTTTTCCGACATCAAACCAGGTTCTTTCAGAGGACTGCGATCACTTAAAAAATTGTGGATCATGAACTCTAAGATTGGGATGATTGAGCGCAATGCGTTTGACGAGCTTCCATCCCTAGTGGAGCTTAACCTTGCCCATAACAACCTCAGCACTTTACCCCACAACCTCTTCACTCCTTTGAGGTACCTTGTGGAGCTGCATCTGCACCACAACCCATGGAACTGTGATTGTGACTCTCTATGGCTATCACAATGGCTGCGGGACTACATCCCCACTAACTCGACCTGCTGTGGACGGTGCCACGCTCCAGCACACATGAGAGGCCGTCAGCTGGTAGAGCTGGACCAAGGAGATAATGGAGCCCTCCAGTGTTCTGCACCCTTCATAGCAGACGCTCCACGTGACCTCAACATCTCTGCAGAGCGCGTGGCAGAACTGCGATGCCGCACAGCGGCCATGTCAGCAGTTCGCTGGCTACTGCCCAACGGCACAGTTCTGACCCACGCATCAAAGAATCCACGGATCACTGTGCTCAACGACGGCACACTCAACTTCTCCAACGTGCTGGTGGGCGACACGGGCATGTACACGTGCATGGTTTCCAACGCAGCAGGGAATTCAAATGCCTCTGCGTACCTAAACGTCAGCACCGCTGAGCTCAACACATCAAACCTAAGCTACTTTTCCACCGTCACAGTTGAGGTTCTTGGGCCAACATCAGAAATGACTAAGCCAAAAACAACGAGCACCACCGGTACCACCACAGCTCCAGACACAGGTACAGCCACCACCAGCAGCACAGCGTCTCCATCGATCTACCAACCAGTTTTTATCTCGACGCCTACGGTTCTGTTACAAAACACTGAATCCCTACCGTCACGGCCAATTTCTGTGCCAAACTCGAAGGTGACAACAGGGCGGCCATCTAACGCCAGTGGCACCAGCCTAGACGAGGTGATGAAAACCACCAAGATAATCATTGGCTGCTTCGTAGCAGTCACACTGCTAGCCGCCATCATGTTGATTGCCTTTTATAAACTGCGTAAGAGACACCAGAAAAAGAGTACAGTTGCCGCTGACAAAACAGTGGAGATTGTTCATGTAGAACAAGAGGAACTCCCCCCTCCTGCCTCGTCACATGCGAGGATGGTGGGCTCGCGAACTTTGCCGGGAATTAAAGACCACAATAGCATCCATAAACTGGACTCTCTGACATACAGACACACAGACAACAGCTACCATACACAGAAACGTGAATTTATGACTTACAAGCCCCCCAAAGCAGACTGTACAATCCACAAACACCCAGAGTACGCCAGTCATACCATTAAACCCAACTACAACACTTATCGACCATCGACTATGGACTACAGCAGACACAAACCAACAATGGACTACAAATCTCTGCCTGACTTCAGAATGCATAAACAAAAAACGGAGCATAGCAGCTCTTTTCAATACAGCACTCACAACGCAGATTACAGTACTCACAGACCTAAGCATGAGTACAGTCCTTTCAAAGACGAGTACAACACTCACAAACCCAGAATGGATTACAGTGCGCACAGATCCAAAACAGAGCTTACCTTGCACAAACCCACAAAGGAATACAGTCCTCTCAAGAAAGACATCTCTGCATTCAAATCAAACTACACTGCTTTCAAAGCAGAGTACAAGCCCTTGCCCAAAGCAGACTATATCACACACAGACCAGAGTATAGCAGCCCCCCTAAAACCAACATGGATTATAGCCCACGCAAGATGGACTACAGCCCCCACAAGTATGATTACACACTGAAGCCCAAATACAACACGTACAAGCCCACTGGCCACGGAGCTAAATGGACAGAGAACAGCATCGCAAATTCTTTGCCACGAACATTGCCTAGTACCATCACAGTGGTCCCAGAGCCCTTTATCATAAAGGCTCACGTAAAGGAGAAAGTCCAGGAGACCCAGATATAACACCCTTAATGCCCCCCCACCACCACCCACCCCCACTTCCTCAATCCTCCCAACCAATCCACCCTGAAGTCATGCAATATAATGCACAAATGACAGAGTACTTTTTTTGTAAAGAGTGCAAATCCTTAAGATTTATCTTATTGTATATGCTTTATATATATATAAATATTTATAAATATAAATATTTATATGTATATATATATATATTACACAAAACAACTATGGGTTGGTGACAGAGAAAATTATTATATTAAAAATAAAGTGAAACTATTTTCTAACTTGTAAATTTATTTAAAAAAAGAATATGTCAAGACTTTCAGAAAAGAGGGTAGTTAAAAAAACCTGTGTTATTTGTGAATCATAACAGAGAATGCAGTGCTAAGAAACATTTTTTTTTACTGAGGAGTGTTTCTTTGAAATTTCAATTCAAGGCTCAGTCTTCACAGGTTTATCTTGTAAGAGCACCATGAATTTGTAATGTGCCAAATGTTACAAAATGCAATAAAACACTTTTTTAACGAAAAAAAGAAAAATAACTAGTCGACTTTTTTCTTCATCATACTACAGTGATCAGCCAAATGCTTTAGACACTGCAGTAAAGTTCTGGAGCTTTAAAACTTAAAACCATGCTAGCATTTAATATCAAGCGGTCAACACCCACTAGATATTATACTTAGAACGAAAATGGTTAAACACGCAGAATAGTATGTATGTAGAATTGAATTGCAAATATGGTATTTGTTTTTAAGCCGTTACATACATGTTTAATTGAAGGAATGTTATTTGTTTTCAACTTGTCACAACATGAATAATATTCTGTAGAGTATTTCCCCTGCCAGTAATATTGAAATGATTGTGCTACATTGCAGTTTTAATTATTCTGTTTCAGGCAGTCAGTGATGCAAAACATGAGACATATTAAATGGTGCCACAATGCACAATTCAAAGTTAAGGATGCATGCTAGGATGTAGTTATTCTTAAAATATTCATTTTTGAGGGCTAGGAGTGTTCCAGTGACAAAGGTCCTTCAGAAGTCTACCAAGTCTTTCAGAGGTTTCAAGGCTGCATGGATGGATCCTCACCATTATTCAAATGCCCACCAATATTTCTCTCTTTCTTTCTTTCTTTCTTTCTTTTCTTTTCTTTTTTTTTTGCAGCAGCCGAGCAGGGCATTTAAAAAGATTCCTGGCAAGTAGTGCTGGCCTCATGAGACTGGCCATGGTGTCGGCTATAATATTTTGTGATTCTTAAAAGCTCTTTCACTTTAAGCGGCCACTGTTGTAAAAGGTAACACAACTTGTTTAATCTAATCCAGGCCCAATCAACATGCATCAGTCAAGCTGTTGTTGCCCATGTACATCAGAAATATCATATACACCCATCATGTCACGTTTTACTTAGAATGCACTGAAACATCAAAGCAAATGGTAACTTAGTAGCAAATGGAGCTCATTTCTAAATAACCTAATGAATCAGAAAACAAGCATGCTACACAAAAGGCACCAATGATACCATGACACCAATGTCCAACAGCCATACATAACCACAGAGTACCACAAAACAGACGATTTGGCCCTCACCTACTGATGAACAAAAGTGTGGTTCTCAGACTGGCTGTAGGCTGTGGAAGGCAACAGAGCGAATTCAGAGGTGCCTTGACTGCAGACACGAGTTTAATGAACCATTTAAGAAACATCGGGATAGCACAAAAACTACTTGGTGTTTTAATGCAACTTAGCATGCCTTGAACAGTTTTTTTGATCATGTTTTTTTGTTTAACATTTTTTGTACAACAATTTTGTTTCTCCTTGTTGTTTCAGAGCAATAACTCCCTTCAACTCAACATAATAGGTACAGACCATTTGAAAAGCTGTGTTGTGAGCTCGCGAAACTCAAAAAGCATCAAAGCTTTCTACCAAGGAAGTGCTCTTGACTGAGACATACTGAAAGGAGTTACAATAGCTCACCACAGCACATGTATGTTCAGAACAAGACTGAGAGCATTGAACACTGTCGATCTTCACAGTATGGACATTTATGAGGACATCTCATTGATTACCCCCATGCAATGCCATATTGATTATTGTATTGCAAGTTATTGTGTTTTTTTACATCAATATTTTAAGCAGTTCATCTTACAATTACTGGAAGCAAAAGCAAATGAAGTGCATCACGACAAGAACAGATTTAGCCCAACATTGCTAACATATTGTGTATCAATATATTTAAACCAGACAGAAATTAAAGATAATGTTTAAATACATTTAATTCTACTCATAAATGCAAGTTGGGGACAGCCTGACCACTTTCTCTAAATTAAAGAATGTCTTTACTATGTAAACTTAAAGGCCGTCATTACACCAAATACTATGTAATCATACGAAATGTTAGTGAAAGGTGGTATGAAAAGCAGAGGTGTACATCCCAGGACAAGGTACAGACAAGGTAAAGGCTGGCTGAAATTTGGAGTGAAACCCTTTTTTCTTTGAGCTATTCCATGGCAGGATTACATTTTAACCACCGTCTTCATCAGATTCTCTACGAACCATTGCCCCCACCCCAGCAGTACTGCACTAACAAGCTAAACAGTGCAAAATTGATGGTTTGAACCATTTAGTGTTGGAAGGCAACAAAAAAGCCAGCTTTATCCCTCTGTAGTTGCTAGGCAACTTCAGCGTCACTGTAGTCTAATCTATTCTACTGTATGATGCCGATTGCACCAGCTCCAACAAACAAGGTCTACCTTGCAAGTCAAAAGGTTCGTTCATGACTTTTGACATCAAACTAAGTGGTCACAATGGAACATTTGTGAGGACACAGCTTTAATTGCCACTGATGGATATTCCCACTTTTCATGAGCGGGCTATAGCCATTCACATTCATTAGTGTGATGGTTCATGACAGGATGGTGTTGCATGAACAGAGGACACATACAGGCCATAACTGCATGCTAGACAGACTGTTGTGTTACTGTAGGACCACACCGGTAAGGTAAGTTAACTAAATAAATTCCCCCCTTTACAGTTTTGAACAGATACACAGTAAAATATGGAGTAAGCAAATGCCCATAAAAGGCAGTAAAAAGGCTGAAAAAAGTTTATTTAACCAGGAAAAAGTACCCATTGAGATGAACAGTGTCTTTTGCAAGGGTGTCCTGATGAAGAGACAGCACAAATTACAAAGTAAATTACCAAGTAAAAAGGTAATCTGATTATAGAAAAAAAACCTTACATTTTTTTTAAAAATCCAATAAATACAATACACCATGTTCCATTATGGAAAAAGCCAGGTCATGCCAAATTCAGCATGATAAACCTTACTTCAGCCAACCAGAGGGGAGTTTGAATGAGTGCACCTTCTCTCTCTACAGTGTCTGCTATAGCCTTTGGTTACCCACATCACATTCGAATTATGCTGGCCTCAGTAATTTATGGACATGCCTCTCTAATCGCATGTCATTTTCCTGAGGGAAACTTCTACTTGTGACTTGTTGACATTTTCCCAACAGAGGAAGACCGGCGTCCACTAATGAAGTAAGAAAGAAACACTTCAATCCAGATTGAAGCCGACTGTCACTAGAGCTCGTAGCGTTGTCTTTGCTAGCAGGGGTTGCACAACAATAGTGTAGTAACCTGGGAGGGGATGCCTGCCTGAGGCAGCATCATCACCAGATGCCCCCAATAGGACGTGCCATGTTAAGATAATCCAAGGACAAAATGACGACTGGCTTAATGTGACCACTGAAATAGAAACGACAAAAAAAGGACCTCTGCTGAACATGCGCATTTTAGAGCAGTAGTGGAAGAGAGCCTTGTTTTAATATCCATAATGTATGTAGGGAGGACCATAAACTCATGTCCTTTTTCACAGTTAAGACATGAGAAGATGGGAGACAGCTTCTGACTCTCCTGGAACACTTCTTGCATTTTGGATTGTGTGCTGTATTGCTAGATAAGGCAGATAGCTTTAAGACATCAAGAATGTTTTGAAATGCACACAAGACATGCTCAGGTGCACTGGTGGGCTCTGAAGGTATTTCAAGTGGGCCTTCAAATCATTCATTTCTAACGATAAAAATATTATTTGTGCGTGTGTGTTACTGTTGACTGTCGATTTGAAGTGTATTGGTTGTTACTTCAAATAGACAGTCAACAGTAACACACATGCACAAATAATATTTTTATTGTTAGAAAATGATTTTGGTCAGAGGGCCCCGAACACTTGTGAAAATTTCGAGTGGGCCCCAGGATGGAAAAGGTTGAGAACACCTGACCTAGTTGTTCTTGAAAACACTTCCTGGTGAAATATAAGGCATGACATCAGTTATACCTTCCTATATTGGGCGATATCAATTCTTACACAATAGTTAGATCTGGTCAATTTATTTTGCGATATCTGATTGGATGAGACGCGTTCTACTGGCATTCTACGCGTCAGCAAGGAGGATGATGTCTAGGTGGACATCGTTCCCGGAGACTCATCACACCTAATAATTACTCTGCCGTGGATAGAATGTAACCAGGGCCCGCATTTTGAACACGCCATCATTCTATTCCATTATTCTATGCTGGACTAAGTTGGGCATATGGACGCCCGCATGACAGAGATGCGTATCCCAGTTGGTAGCTGGATTCTGGCAGAGAGGAAAAAGTTATTCTAGTGCAGTTGTCTGGGCAGTTGGCACACCGCTGCGGCCACTATTTCGTAGTCTTTTGAAGGCAATCTAACATATGTAGCCTACTTTAAATATTCATACACGGAAGATAGTTTCAAACGGGAGATATGCGGGACAATGGACACTTTTTGACACAGAGACAGCAAGGCTAATGTCCGTCTCCTGCAGTGTGTGAGAAGTGAGAACCGCTATAATCGGATCTCATTTGCGCTGCAGGAGAGGGAAGGACGAGGAAGAGATCAAAATGGCCTTAAAAATATATCAGCAACAAGCTTGCCGTCCACCACGTGCAAATTAATGAATAGTAGGCTACAAAGTCGGCACCTGGAAGCAAAATACCGGGTGCCATGCAATTTAAAACGATTGCCGCTTGGAACTGGAATGAGCTGCCTTTTAGTTTATTGGGAAACCGCGAACCCCTTCCTCGGGTTTGCATCCGACGTTTGCCTGAGAAAGTGTTGCAGCAACAAAGTTGTTGCCTTCAGCAGTAGCCCAAAGGGATTGATTTGCATTGTTGTGTGTGTGTGTGTGTGTGAAAACAGCGCTCGGATCTCAGGCGGGACAGGAGAGGGAAAGAGGGGGCGTCTTTACGCAGCTAATAACAATTTTTGTCAGTGTGCGGTCCAAAAAATGCAAAAATCAACAAAAATCTTACAAAAGTAGGCATCTAACTAAAAATATTGAAGTTGCACAGTGTTCACATGCATCTTGCATCATTTTAGTAAGCAAAGCCCAGTCGCAGTCCACACAGAAATGCGCATCACACAGTTTCAAGGAACGTTGCGCGCCCACACTGCCAGCTCGTCATTGCATAGCAACCATATAATCAATTCGGAACTACTTTGCTTAGCGGAGCAGGTAAACAATAATGATGAAGGTAACTAATAAACATTTATTTGAAAATGTATACTGGTATTTTTGTTGGTAATTGAACTATTGTATAAAAGCAATATGACCCTCGTGGTCAGGATGATGTTGACGGATATTCCTTCCTGGTGTGATTGCCGACGGCACTCAGCCTTCGGCTTCGTGCCTATGGCCGAACCACACCAGGGAGGATATCCGTCAACATCATCCCTACCACTCGGGTCATATTGCTTAATTATGAATTCTGATTCTTAAAAAACTAACAAAGTCTCAATGAAGAGGGTAGGACACTACGTATACATTCATTAGGGCCCCGGCCCTGCAACGTAGGTGCGAGGGTCCGACATCGCCGCTTGCTGCTTTAATTCTTGATTATATCAGTCAATTTAAGTCAAAGATGGTTTTGATGCTCTTTGACCGCTATTTTCTGGTTCTACAAATTACACAAACAGCATAGACTAAAAATATCATGGGAATATGAACATCAGAAGAACTAATGTGACTTATGGGATGAAAAGAGTCAAAGTAGAACAGTAATAGCGCAGTGTTCGAGATGATCACCCCACCTGACACTACGCCCAAAGTACTGTAGCGTCAACATTAACATTTTAACTACTCTAACACTATGCCATTACTACGGTTCTTTACTTCTTTGCTCTCAAGTATTGAAAACCTGAGACTTGCAGCAACTATACAGTGGGTTAGAGATTTTACTTCTTATTTTTCAAATTTTCCCCACTCTCTCTCTACAAGTCACAGTGAACCCTTTGGTGGGCCGCATTCAGCCTCCGGGCCTTATATTTGACACCCCTGTTCTACGGTAAGCCACCAAGCCATGTATTGCTAGTGTATAATGTAGTTGATTCGACAATAAAAGGCAAGGGCAGAAAACGGCATCAATATAAAGAAGAGGCCTAGTATTAACTAACTACCATGCATTTATCTCCATGTTCTCTACTGAAATTGATACGGTATTTACCAGCATCTGTTGAACTAGATATAGATGGCTATAGATCAACAACAAAAGGCTCTGACTACCCAATAATTCATAAAAGGACTCCTTGCATGCAAGGACAAAATAAGTGCACTTGTGTTTACTGAAGGTTGTTCAGATAACATGGTGTGCTCATCCTGCTACAAACTTCACACAAACAATCTGATCATCATCCTTTCAATTTTGAGAGCTTAAATTGTTGGTATGCCAGTATGTTTACTTGTATGACACGCATGTAGACTCTGGCCTGTGTGCAAACATGCACATACAGTATACACTTAGAGAGACTGTACTGCAAGTTTCATGGGCACCATCGTCAGCAGAAACAAATGGCAGGCTTCTAAGTGGTCTGCTAGCTGTGTACAGTACTACGGTACGGTATGTGTGCGGTTGCAGGGACAGATACAACAGTACTGACAGAGCAAAACCAGCTGTCCCACGGGAGAGCCCACATCACACACTTGTCTGTCAAGCGATTGCATCAATTATTCAAGCTGACCACAATCGAAACAAGGCGCCCCTGCTATACGTGGAGACAGACGACACAGGCAGAGGATGAGAAATGCAAGAAACGGAGCAAAAGACAGATGGGTCATTCGATCATATCCCATTTGATAGTGTTGAATTAACCCTGAAAAACTGAAATCACTAATTTCCACACTCAAGAGTTGAATTATTAACACTACATCGAATGGAAACATGTATGCTGAGAAAAGAGTAAAATTAACAGTTTAAAGGTGCACTGTGTATGATGGTGGTCAGAGTAGGTATTACAACTACTGAAACAGCGCTGCAGATTGCCAAATTGAATCTTTTCATGAATAATTACTAGATAATAAACTAACATTTACTAGTATGATTTAAGTATAGTAAGTTTCGCAGCAAACAATGTCTATTTCTGAAAATGCAAAATGGTGGACTATGGACTGTGGATCACGTATGCATTTTTACCAGTCATAATGAACTTAGAATTTGATGGTGGTGCTACGCAATCATGGAAAAGGTAACATTTCTGAATGGGCAGCATGCATTCTGGAAATGAACTCCTAAAAAATATTACACAGTGCACCTTAAATAGAAATGTACCCTGTTCCCCATACTTTCATCACTGAAGTGCTTGCAAACATATGCACAAGCACGACAAGAATAATAACTAATGTACAGTACATATGTACAGTGCATGCAAAATGCAGATATGCCCACAGATCTGCCATAAAATGTGCAACATGCCAGTGTGGCTGCGGACGAATCCTCCTGATACTCAGCTAACGCTTTCAGCATAAAGGTCATTGGTGTCGACTAATCTGCAGAAAGCGTGAGACATCTGTGATATAACGCATCAGTGACTCACCAGCTAACATTGGTCTTAGCCGCTATGCCCATAGCACCACATCACCCTATCACTAAACCATTTAAAGGAGCACTCCTGCCAATTTCAAAATGCTGTTGTATTGCTCACTTGTCAATACCTGGTGATGCTGCATTTTTTGGCTCAGCCCTTTCCGAGATATGAGCCATTCTAATGGGGGCAGATTTTGTTTACACTTTTAAAAAATCTTAACATAGGCCTACTCCAAATATTTTCCCAAACGGTATTGCTGTTTGCTAGTTGTCTGCTAATGCTGCATAACCTTTTGGATGTTTTTGGGAATAAATAAATAAAATAAAAAAATTCAAATGGAAACAAAAACCTGCCGTCATTTCAATGACCAGGATTTCAGAAAAGGCTGGGAAAAAAATCTCAGGTACTGAGAAGTCCATGGTAGTGTGAGCATTACAACTGCATGTTGAAATTGGCTGGAGTTGTCCTTTATGTTTACGTCACATTCCCCTCAACTAATCAAAACATCCAACATGCTTTCCTCCAAACATCTTTTCTTAACCCTGTTCGACATAATGCATTCCTGTGTGGTGCCCAGAGACACAGTGACACAGGACACACAGAAATTAAATCAGGAAACCAACATTTACAAACAGCAGAAACTTGAGCCTGCCATCAGTTCACCCTCTGCTCTCTGATTTGGGCCAGCTCACAGTTTTGTCACAAATGCAGGATTCGTATGAACTCAGCAGCCTAGCCACTCTACTATGTACACTTAAACATTGCTTTTCCCTCCGTTATCAATGTCTACTTCAAGCGTTACCATAAATAGATCTGCAGTCACCATCACTGCACAGAAACAAAGTAAGGGCATGAGTTGCTGTTAAAAAAGAAAACGACACATCCGAATTTCGAGTAGACCTTGGCCAGTTAAAGATATCCGTCTACACCAAGTACAATGTAATCCAAGCACTGTATACAGCATCATTAATTATTATTTTCTACAATAATATCTCAACTAGCAAATTAATAAAAAATGACAGCACTCTTCCTTTGATTAGAGACAGCTCAATACATGTGTAACTAATAATCCAGCAATCTCACATGGCATTGGAAATAACACAGACTATATGGGCTTGATGAGTCACATCTTCAACTGTACAATAATGAAGGTTATGTAATAAAATGTGTCAAATATTTAAAATTTAGCTTTAATATTATTGACTGACGGTGTGTATGAGAGATAATGTGTGTGTGTGTGTGTGTGTGTGTGTGTGTGTGTGTGTGTGTGTGTGTGTGTGTGTGTGCGTGTGTGTGTGTGTGCGTGTGTGCGTGTGTGCAAGGCTTGCTCTATCAGAGGTTTTCACGTGTGGTTTGAGTCAGAGGCGGAGCTATAGGGGGGGCAAGCAGGGCATCTGCCCCTGGGCCCAGAGCCCTACCGTATTGGTGGTTGGGGCCCCATCGTGACCTTGGCATGCTGTATGGGGGGACCTATCAGTGTTTCGCCCTGGGGCCCTGTGTGAATTTGTTAAGCCACTGGTTTGAGTGTTACAGCTGTACACCATTAGCCGAGATGACTTATGACCCAGTCCAATAGTGATTCACATCGGAATACTGTATCCTGATTGGCTGACGTGGCATGCATTAATGCTCTCTGCTGTCTCCACTGGTAGTGACGAGAGTTATTTTCAACGAACACACTCTTGGGCTAGTGGTTGTAAACCTAAATGGTGTTTACATGAGACCAAAGGAATAACAGTGTGACGTCAGTACAGTTGAGTGAGGTGAAATAAAGTGCTATACTTTGCACTCTGAAATTTAGAAAGAAATCTTTTTGAAAGGTGCTGAACATTGCCACACCAATCCAGCCATGTAATTGAGTCGGTTTTATTTATTATTCAGTAAAATATTGTCAAAAACAGCCTTTGTCCATTTAAATCATGCTAAAGGCCAGCTATATTACTTCAAATCAATCACGAAAACACTTAAAAAGTGCTAAACTGAGTAAACAGACTACATTTAGAGCCTAAATCAGTCAACAGCTTGTCCTGCACTGGAACTTATAAAGAACTAAAAATGAAACAAAATCTTTTATTTAGTCATCAACATATAATATATGGCGTCTTTACCTCTCTCTGCAGGACCAGCTCTTTGGTAAACCGCATGGCCTCGTCACTGAACGGCTCTGCTACTTGAGTCCCACCTGGAATGTTTCGGGAACCACGAGGACACTCGATACCTGTGGAAATTTAAAACAATTTTTGAAAGACAATTCCGTCTGCAGTAGCTTCAAGACTTGCAGCCCCTTTAAATGAATGTTAAATGTTTCAATATGTGGTTACCGTTTAGACTATCATTTATTGTGCTACAAATACAGTCCGCCGTTTGTTTTTCTGAGAAATAAACATAAATGTGCGTATAATTTTCTTCTGTGTGTTCAGTACTTAGATTTACAAGAATTAGAATTATTAGCATAGCTTAGCATAATCACTGGAAACAGATAGAACCATTAGCATCAAGCCACAAGTGATCACTGGATGGAATTAAATAGCCGATTTGCACTCTGGTAAATGTTACATTAATATTAAAAAGAGGT
Organism: Engraulis encrasicolus; assembly: GCF_034702125.1. Lineage (NCBI taxonomy): Eukaryota > Metazoa > Chordata > Actinopteri > Clupeiformes > Engraulidae > Engraulis > Engraulis encrasicolus. The sequence continues at coordinate 1,785,686 of NC_085871.1, forward strand.
TTATAAGTACATTTGATGATGTTTTGTTTGGTGCAATAGCTACGCTCAATGGGTTGTATTCCGATATAAACGATATAGGAGAAAGATCACGATATACACTTTTATATCACGATTACAATATATATCGTCATATTGCCCAGCCCTAGGTGAACTTACAAACAAATGCAAACAATTAATTAATTAGTATGAGGATCATATCATTTTGTGCCCACGGACTGCAACCAAAACATCAACCTCGTTGCACCATGCGCAAGTGGACAAGGAAGGCACGTCTGACCAAATCTAATGCTGTCTGTGATGAGTATAATGCTGTTCCAATCGTCTGGACAGCCATCCAATTTAGGGCTATTCAAAACAATCTTCACCATTTGTATTATGTTGTAGCCACGTTAAGTAAATGCTTTTTATTGCAACTTCTCCACTTTTGCGATGTATTGGAACTCGTGCATATGTGCATGTAGGCTATTAAACTTCCTGGACTGGTCCCCGACATACAAGTCACCATCAACCTATTGCATGTTGTCCTATCTGTTTTTTAAGACGCACACATATTTACTGAAGCTCATTGCAACTAAACTGAAAAAGGTCGGCCTACATGTCAGAGCATATCTTTGGCATTTCGGTTCTGGTCTCTACCCCATCAGCTGCGTGTTTAAGTCCTGGCTTAGTAGTGCCATGCACAATTTCCAAATATAAAGTCTCAGGTTTTGCACACACGTTTGCAATCAATATTTGCGTTGACATCGCTTCGTGGAATGTACGCATGTGTGGGTATCAATGGAAGGCTCCTTTTCTGCCCTTTCACATAAAATTAATGTCACGTTGATGCTGTGTGAGACGTGGAGAGGCGCTTTCAAAAGTCAGCATATACAATGTTCGTTACTGGGGGAATTAAGATGCAATGACCAGCATTTTAAATAAGTTTTTAATCTCCGGTATTATGTAGGCAACACATCAAACTCCAAACGTTTCATGATGTTTACTATTTCAATCAACCTGTTGCTGCGCTCCAAAACGCTGAGCTGCACTTCTCGCGTTTCCATCTCATTATATAATTATATTATTTTGATGTCGTTTTATAAAAATCCTAAAAAAATTTTTTTAAAGACCTCCGTGTGTGTGTGTGTGTGTGTGTGTGTGTGTGTGTGTGTGTGTGTGTGTGTGTGTGTGTGTGTGTGTGTGTGTGTGTGTGTGTGTGTGTGTGTGTGTGTGTGTGTGTGTGTGTGTGTGTGTGTGTGTCAGAGAAAGTATGTTAATTCATGTATGTTAGTTATGTTAGTATGTAGGTTAGTATGTTTTTTTACTGCACATTGTGTGTGCATGTGTGTATACGGTATGTGTGTCAATGTCTTATAGTATGTTTAGCCTAAGTGCACATTGGCAACTGGTCAAACGCAATTTCAAACTTCTGTGCTAACCTCGTTACACAGATTTTTGACAATGAAGTACACTCGACTTGACTAATAGCCAAATAAAAAAATATATAAAAATTGCAACCTCTGATTTCCTCTACCCTGCATAAGTTGGAGAGTCCCTACGGCCTACACCAAAGAGCACCAAGGTAAAAAGGTGTACACCCTGAAGCACTCTAAACTCCTGCTTGTTTTCTGACTACCACTGGAGCTAAACAGGTTTGTTGTGGTGCAACACTGACCAGCCAGTAGGAAGGTGATGAGACACGTCTCTTTTGGCATGTAGAGCTTGAGGCGCGATCCACTGAAGACGTACTCCACCACGGCTTCAGAGCGACCCGCGCGCTGTAGGAACGGAAGGAACTGTTTGGCCTTTTGAGTCTCCTAAAAAGTAAAAAAAAAAAAAAAAAACAAGATCAGGAAAAAAGAAGGACACTTGCAAAGCAATCAAGCCATTCACCCATCTTCATTGGTCCTCCTAAAGAACATCAAAGTCTTAATAGGTCTACTATAACTTCAGCATTTTCCCTTTCATCTCTTGAAGGAAAACAGGTTTCACAGTATCTTGAATACATTTAATTGCACTCCAATAATGGAATGGACAATGTGATGTGTAGTGATTTTTCCATCAAAAGGACGATCAATGTAAATTAATTTAACGTGATGCGCATCAAGAAGTTCATCACGTGATGGAAATATGTTACTCTAACACCAATATTGTCTCACAAAGTTAATTCGGTGGGAAAAGATGGGTCACAAATATTACCCTTTTCACAAAGACTTACCACCATCATCAAATTCTGCATACTAATTATAACTGGGAAAATGCACTTTTCATACTAGAAAAAGTGAATGTTTCTCCATGTCCGCCAATTAGATTTTTTAGCGGTAAAACACACCGAAATTTGGTCATATTAGGAAATATTAGTTTATTATTTAGTAAATATCCATGAAACAATCCAACTGGCAGCGCAGTTTCAATGAGCAGCAGAGTTGCAATACCCACTCCTACACATTTTTGCAGGTACCACATGCTCAGTGTGCTGTACACACATCGACCACATCTGAAGGCTTTGCAATATAACCGTCATTGAGCAGTGAAAGTGCAATATTATTGAATTAATATAAGGAGAAACCGGTACTCACCCCAGAAATGTCAGCGACTCTGTGAATTGGAACTTCCTTTTTGCTGTGCAGACCCTTGGCATTCTTAATTGCTCTGCAATAAACCATGGGGCAAACAAAATCAGCATCCAAAGAATATTTAAAGCCTGCTTCAGGATTGGGTATGCAGAATGCAAGATCCAAACAATAAGTCTAATGTTTACAAAACATTGAACAGAGTGAAGACATGGGACTGCCATAGAGTAAACCTGGAAGAAACTCCGGTAACGCTTTACTTTACGGTACAGTATTTACTGTGTACTTTCTGCGTAACAACAGGGTAATAGACAGAAGTTACATGGTATCTAATGGGTAAAAAGGGGGTAATTACAAAGTAAATACTATGTAATACCCATATCTCAAGAATTACTATGAAACTACTGCGTATTTTCTAATCATCTAATCATAAAACTTATCTCTGTTACCCTTTTGTTACCCAATTAATGGTATTTACTTTGTAATTACCCACTTTATACCCATTAGATACCATGTAACTTCTGTCTGTTACCCTGTTGTTACCCAGAAAGTACACAGTAATTACATAGGGTAACTGTACCGTAAAGTAAAGCGTTACCGAAACTCCATATGTATACAATATGAATAACATGTCTCAACCTCCAGCTGGCTATTACTTCTCCACCTGGGTTATTCCATGTGAATTTACCCAAAGCCCACACACATGATATCTCTACATTTTTTACTATGAAATGTGTTAATAAGTGCCGTGTCGCAGAAGTGAATACATCCCTCATATTTTTGGCAGATTTGTAAGTATGTCTTTTCATAGGACAACATTAAAGAAATTTCACTTCGACTCAATGATTAGTGACCTGTTAACAACATATACTGTATAACCGCTTACATTTGTTGTTCACTCACAAAAAAATCAAAATACAGCCATTAAAGAAAAGTACAGTCAACAAAAGTGAATACACCCCAGGTTAAAATCCTGTAGACTGTAAGAAGGGGATGTGTTGGCCCCAAAAGTCTCGAAATGAAAAGGGATTAAAAGGGAGGTCTTCTGTGTGCGTTTCAACCTAAATTAAAATTTCTTTAAATGTTGAACTATGAAAAGATATACTTATAAATCTGTAAAAATGTGAGGGGTGTACTCACTTCTGTGACATATATTGTACTTCATGCAAAAATCTTCACTCTTCCAAATATCAAAAAGCTTAAAACTTAAGCTTTAAACTTTTTAAAAAAACAGCCAACAGTCAGGCCATGGCTTGGCCTTCATCAGGGCGAAGTTGAGCATGTTGAGAATGTAGCATCTACAGTTCTTCAGTCAAGGTCAGCGGGACGCTGTTGCACAGGGCACTAAGCTCCCCGCATATGGGCCTGAATGCCCAAAGCCCTCACCTGGCCTCAGCAGCGAGGAGTTCATCGTAGTGAGATGAGCGCTGGTCATCATCCTGACGATACCGGATTACAGTGGCCAGGCCTTTGCTGACAAGAGCCTCTGCTATGTTGCTGTCAGTAAACAAACACATACAAATTATTGCTATTATTATTATTATTATTATTATTATTATTGTTATTATTGTTATTACTATATCATCTCCCCTCTTTTACAGTTGTTTTGTACATCAATTGGTTAATGTGCAATATGATTGATATTACTAATGTCTTTCAATGTGTACTATGGAATGTAGAAAAATTAGCATTCCTCAAAGAAACTACAGCTGGTTTGTGGGGAACCCAAAAGTTCGCAGAGGAACCCAAAAGGTTCTCAAGAACCTAAACGATCTTGACAGAACCCCCATCAACTTTAATTGGCTTTAAAGGCACATTGTGTAATATCCGTTTTATGATTTCCACAATTCATGCTGCCCATTCAAATATGTTACCTTTTTTCACAAATAACACCACCATCAACTTCTAAGTATTCATTATGACTAGGAAAATTGCACTTTTCATACATGAAAAGGGGGAAATTCTCCAAATCCACCATTTTGAATTTCCAGATATAGGCATTTTTAGCTGCAAAACAAACTGTATTTTGGTCATAATAGTAAATTAGTTTAATACTTAGTAAATATTAATGAAAAGATCAAAATTTGTCAATAATCTGCACAGTTTCAATGAGCAGCATGGTTGAAATACCTTCTCTTGCCACAGTCTTACACGGTGCACCTTTTAAGAGTTGTTATCAATTAGATTGAAAGATAAAGACAATGTTGTACTTACATGCCTCCTATTGTTACCGTGGCACAGGTACGCTCTGGGAAGGCTGGAACGGTGCCCGACTCTGTAGCAGCTCTGATGTAATCCACTGTAACGTTCACCTGCAACAAGACAACAACAAGGAAATAAGACTTCAGTGATTCCATCCCCTCATTTTTCAGGGTGAAACACACCAAATACAGAGATGTGGTCCACATAGTACTTGGGAATCCAAAGCCTCAAAATGGGTTGAAGCTGACATGGTCTGCCATACTTATTTTTGTTCACTTTGACACCCCACCCCCCCAATGTAACAATCGAAGAGCTGAAATTCCAGCAGTGGCGGGGGCCACAGGGGCAAGAGTGGGACAGGGCCCCTGTACATTTCCTCCTGGCCCCTGTAGCCCCCGTGATGAACAGCCAATGACTTAATATATTAATTTCAAACCGTGACATGATATACATTTGTGTATATTATATATTCATAACATTACAAATAAATTCTGTAGAGAGATTATGAAAAAAAACTGCCCCCACCTTGCCCCCCTGGTAACTTAGGTCTAGAACCTCTACTGGATTCCTGGCCGCTCCTTTACAGCTTCTCTAAAATACTAGGTGTTGCTCAGCTGAGTACTGTGCCATCCAATTCACATGAGGGGTTTTTTTTGTCTGTGAAGACTCATGTCAGATGCAATCACATGAAAAGATGGCACGTCAGTTCAGCCGGGCCATCAGAAGTCCTTCTATTTCTGCATATACCACATGGGCCTACAACCCGGTGACCGCAATGGACCCTCTGGGGGGTACTGGCTGCCCAGTCTGCTAAATTATTTAAGTCAAGCATTTTCTAATAACAAAATATACATAAGTAAAATATAGATAAGTAAAAATTAGATAACAAGCACAATTGTATAAAATAACAGGCCTATAAGCTACCTATGAATCTTAATGCCATGAAATTATTACGTAAGTGAAGGAAAATAATAATGGACTGTTTTCTAACAGCTCTGAACATGCATTTGATACTGAGTTTTCGTTGAGACGATGCATCGGCCTTCCAGGAACCATAAGCACAACTGGAATAAGACACTTGAATGCATTGAATTAACCCCAGTTTGAAACACCATCAGAGCACCCGCAAAACCAACAAGAAAATTATTGCAAGAGATTTAGACACATAGCAAAATGTATATTTAATCCCAACAATAGCTGTCTAAGGAGGATTGGCCAAATTATCTTAAAAGCCTAACGGTTTTCTGCATGGCTTTAGTACTGCATGGTGCTGCCTGCTACACAGCATATTGGAGAGCACTGGCTGGCTGACCGCGTTCGTTTGTCTGTGGGCTACTTTCCAAGGTCACCCACAGTCAGTGTGAATCATGTCACGCTAGACTGTACATCTCCCTGAAGGGAAACCGAGAACAAACATGGAGACTGTTAATTGCTCACAAATTCAGGTAATGATTAAAAGACAGACCACAAAATAAAGTATTTAGCATCCAATTTGCCAGGAGTCAACAAATATGATATGGGGGGTGGGAAATAAAATGCACATATTAACAAGCTGCATCTGGCACGGTAGAAATGATTGGGTTGACGATAAGTCGGAACAAAAAGTAATACTACCAACCAGGAATGAATCATGGTTGTGTGTGTGTGTGTGTGTGTGTGTGTGTGTGTGTGTGTGTGTGTGTGTGTGTGTGTGTGTGTGTGTGTGTGTGTGTGTGTGTGTGTGTGTGCGTGTGCGTGTGCGCGCACGTGCGTGTGTGCCAGTTAGAAAAGTAAATGCTATTTATAAAGCACATTTAAAAACAGTGCAAACTGACCAAAGTTGTATACACGGTTTGGCTAGAACAATAATGGAAATAAATAAATAATAATTGTTAATAGCATGTAGATGCATGAGAAAGATAAAAAGCCCTGGTGTTAGTCAGTTTAGGCAAACTGTTACAACTCGCTGGTGTGCCCTTGTCGTCATGGGACCGAAACCCTGCTATTGAGCCGATTCTCCGTCACTTAGTATTGAAATATATCCCTCATTGGACTGCTAGTTAACAGCTGGCAGACAGTGTTTCAATGATACAGCAGCCCCATCTAACCCAAACTATTCCACTATTTAGGACAGCCTTCCAGCAGCCTACATCTATGCAGAGATCGTATCCATCAGCTAGAGACAAAGTAGAAGTGAGAGACACAGAGGGAAAGTGAAAAGGAACACAAATTGGTCATTAATCAGGAGGGGACAACACCCTCACAAGGACACAAGTACAATGCGAAAGACTGCTGCAGAATGTGTAAAGACTGGTTGTAGGATACATCATGGAAGGGAGATGAAAGCTAAGCAAATGTCCATATTTTAATGTATATGCATAGCAATAGCAACTCACTGCATTCAAGGCATGCATTCGTATGTTGAGATTGAGTGAGGTGACTGAGTGGCTGGCTATGCTCAATTAGTAGAACAAGACTGTTTCTCCTAGGGATGTAAATAATATCGAAATGTATCGATACATCATGATATATTCTGATGATTTAATCGAATCGCATCGTATTGTGGAGCATTCTTAAGTATCGAAAATAATCTAAATCGCTGGCCCCTGCCCAATAACTTAATAGAAGTGGAAAAGTAATTGGGAAAAAAAATCGAATCGAATCGTATCGTATAATAAGATATCGATATTGAATCGTATCGTCATGGAGGCTGTGATTTACACCCCTAGTTTCTCCCATACTACATTAGTGAAATCTAGAAATTCTAAATTCACATTCTAGAAATCTAGAATGTGCCATCATCTCGGATTCTATACCAGAGCCATGGAATTCAGAGCTGTGACAACCTGGGTACAGAACAGTGTTAATTTTGTCAGCTTTTTTTGATTTAGTCATAGTCTTAGTCACAATGACGAAAATCAATTTTAGTCTTAGTCATATTTTAGTCATTGCCTTCCCAATTTAGTCTTAGTCTTAGTCTAAATGACGAAAATCAATTTTAGTCTTAGTCAATTTTTAGTCATTTTAGTGATTTTAGTCGACACTGTCCATAATAGAACTTCTCCACACACTGCTTCTCTTCTGAACATATATCATTGACTGTACAGAATAAACCCTCTCCGCGCACGGCTTCTCTTTATAACATATCATTGACTGTACAGAATAAACCTTCTTCACACACTGGTTCTCTTTTTCTAAATTTTATTGAAAAACGGTGTTAATTTCGTCAGCTTTTTAAAATTTCGTCTTAGTCTTAGTCACAATGACGAAAATCAATTTTAGTCTTAGTCATATTTTAGTCATTGCCTTCCCAATTTAGTCTTAGTCTTAGTCTAAATGACGAAAATCAAAAAAGGGCATTGACGAAATATTTTAGTCATAGTCATGGTTGACGAAATTAACACTGGTACAGAAGTGGCTTGGTGGCATAATTCAAATTAGATACACATAATTCTAGGTAGCAGCTTTCTTTTCGCTATAGACTATACACAGAACCACCAAAAAGGACAAATGGCATAAAAATGATTTCAAATGTACAGAATGGTTTCTCCCATGTTGCACTGGTGAAATCTAGAACGTGTAATCTTGGGTTCCACACAATCTTCAGGAGTGCTCTGCAAGGCGGGTTAAAAAAAGACTAAAGGACTACTTGCTATCTGACAGCCAAAAGCAACGATGGATGCAGAACATGACAAATGCACTAAACACAGCAGTGAAGTCCTCTGGTATTGTGTGGTGTGTTGGGATACCAGGATATGTGGGGGTGTTATGAAACACTCAGTACGCTTACATGCACTTACCAAAATTCTAAATTATTGTCTGTTGGCTACTCAGATAAATAACCTGTGTTGAAAGGAAACGGTGTTTCTATTTCTTACTTTTGACACCTCACCCAATACTGTTGGCCTTGTACCCTCCTTCTCCTTCTGTGGTGTTTGGTGACAGCTTGCAAAAGATGTGTGCTACCTCCGCCATATACAGCGCTAAAGGAACTCCATTTCTACTAAACCTTAAGTCTCCAAACGTCTCCTAACCGAAGGTCTCCAAAGGGGTGTTCACCAGACATCACATGGATCCCGGAAAAGTATGGGCTTGAAGCATCTTACTCAAATAGAAGATGATTAACTCCTGTGGAGCTGTACTAGAACAACTCCCCAGCCGAAAATATTTTCTGCAGCTACAGGAAGGCTAATCTACTGTAGCTTACTAGGCTAAAGCTTTTTTTATCCGGTGCTTACCTTTTTTCCAATGAGTTTCTTCCTCATGAATTCTCTGGCTTCAAACATATAAGGAATGTCGTAGAGTGGACGGAAGCGCTTATCCTTGTCCTTTATTTTCTCCTGTGAGATCCAAGAGAAAAAGAGGCAACAACATTGTCATACACAGATTTTTTTCCCCGTTTTCTACTATTAATAGCCAAAGGTTGCAGTTTAGAAAAAGATGGTAAAAAAAGGAAAAAAATAATTCTGATTCCCCAATTAAATTGCTAGTTGACCTGAGGCTAAGGCCCACCCTAGAATGTTGATTGACCAATCACAGCACAAAAAGAGGTCCGACAGAGGTCCAAGAGATTTCAAATGACAGCGCTCCATTGAATTCTAACGTAGACGTGCTTTTGGATATATCTATATAACAGTCATATTTTTATTAAAACATGGTTGGAAATTGTGTCTGAGGTATTTGCAACACAGATGAAAGTTTCCCCATGTAAACAACTGCTGTAATTTACTTAATCACCGCATCAACAACGGTAAAATCAGATGATAGAACGTTTATCTGTCCGACCTGGCAAAGGTAACCCAAGGGGGCTGACCTTAGCCAAAGGTAAATTGGTCAGCGTGGTTTAGGAAATGCAAGATTTGCATGAAGAAACAAATGTAGAGCAGTGAAATGATAACGGGCCATTTATACGAAGACGATTATCGGGGCTTGGAGGCTCAAAAAATCTGAAGACTTTTTTCAGAGAGGGGGATGCTTTGAAGACAACCCGGGTTGCATCTCTGTCTAAACGGCAAAAAAGTCAAAACATGTTTCACGTTCCATACACCTTGTCGTCACACTTCTCCAGATTTTTGAGTCTTTAGGCCCTGACGTTGAGGTTGAAATGCTAACGAAAGACAATTCAGATAAAATATTTTGTCGTTTACACTCGAAATCGTCAAACACTTCAGATAAAATATTTTGTCGTTTACACTCGAAATTGAAGACAAGATGCCACTTTTGCGTCTTCGTTTTGGTCGTCACCATATAAACGTAGCCTGAAATAACCCAAAGTTCTCTACTTATTTAGCAGCCCCTGACAAACTCCTGTGCACTGGAGCACAAACTGTGGGCTGTCAAAGCATCTGGTGCAGTCGTAGCCTCAGCAGATTTACATGTCTGCACAGAGGGGCAGCAGGAGAGCAGGACTGGCAGAGGAGCGAGGAAGCCGACAGGGGACAACAAAGGGGTCAGTTGTACCGGACGGAGAGGGGCCCTGTGTATTGGGTGAAGTAGGGCCCTTCAGAAGACTTTGTCCTGGGCCTGAATAAAGCGCTCAACGGCTTTGCAGAGGACCGCAATCTCTATTATGAGGGACCGTGCAAGGGAGGAGTTATATGCATGGATATCATGGCTTTGAACCATTTTTCAAATGGTTAGTTCCAAACAGAAATGTTTTCCGGTTTTGTGTTCTACCAAATAGATGCTCCCGAACCGGTTAGAACAACCAAAAAAATCTCAGAATGGTTAATTATGTTCCCAGTCAGCTGTTTATCAAATGGCTATAAAATTACGTCTCATCCACAGCTTAAATCAAATGCAATACTATTACAACCTTCATTACATAAGACAAGAATAATTCAAAACAAATATTTCAAATGTGTTGTTTATTGTTAATCTAGATTTTCAACACGAACGTCACCAAAATTACAAAGTCACATGGCTACACCACTCAGTGGGCATTAACAAAATGCCACCAGCCAATAGTAAGCCAAATTCTGATGTACTACAGCATCGTCATTTACATAATTTTGGCTCTTGATTGAGATTTTCTGCATTCCAAGACAGCATTCCCTTTCACGACGATTCTGGTGCAGAGCTTTGATTCCAAGCGAGACGCAAGGATGTTACTCCCCGGTTTAATTGTGTTACAACTGGGGCAGAGAGAATACAGGGAAGAGGAAATCTACATGTCTACATCTACACGTCTACATCTACACATGTCTGGTTGGGGAGGCAGTATGATTGCAAAGATGAATCATTCCTTTGACCAGCTACTGATATCTCATGTCTCACACTTTTGTTTTCCTACCAGCAGACCTGCGTCTGGAAGCTCGCTAAACACACACACTTCCCGGAGTCTGGAGTCAAACAGCCCCGTGCCAGGAAAAAAATAAAAAAGTTGGAACCTTTCTTCGACAGTTGTGACAATGAATGAATGGCAAAATTCAAATAAATGGTAGCAAGTACTTGTTCATTTTGGCCTCGTTTAAATTTTTCCCCAGCAGTAAAAAATCACTTCCCTAACACAATTAAATAATTAAATTAATGAATTAATTAATTAAATGAAACCTCAGGATTCATTCGAATCTCACGTCAGCTCGTGCTCTCTCTCCCACAAAATTATCTTCTATTACAATATAATAAAACATTAAAGGAATTATCCGGAGTTGGAACAAGTTTGCCTCATTTTTGCATGTTTGGGATGAAATACAGTCACTCTAGAGCAAAATCAAGGCAAAAGGATGCGTTTTGAGAAAGTTTGATAATATCACGTTAGCCTCGTTAGCCATATCAGCTATGCAATATGAAAGATGCGGGCATCGTTTTTCGGCGGTTACACACATTTCAAAAACACAACATTTTAAAGTCTTGCACAGCTCAAAACAACGTCACACTTACCTCGTAATATGTTGAGGGTATCCACACATAAACCGAAGTGTCCAAAGTCCTTCATGTATTCTTGAAAGGTCTGCAGAATGTGTTTTGTGAAGCTACTACCTTAAGAATATCTAAATTACGGTCAAGACAACTATTTGACACTAAAGCCCACCAAGTAGATTGCAGAGTGCGTCGCACCATCAGCTATGATTATTTCCATAGCGAGTAACCACAGCTGATGGTGCGACGCACTCGGCAATCTCCTTTGTGGACTTTTGTGTCAAATAGTTGCATGGCCGTAATTGTAGATATTGTCAAGGTAGTAGCTTCACAAAACACATTCTGCAGACCTTTCAAGAATACATGAAGGACTTTGGACACTTCGGTTTATGTGTGGATACCCTCAACATATTACGAGGTAAGTGTGACGTTGTTTTGAGCTGTGCAAGACGTTAAAATGTGGTGTTTTTGAAATGTGTGTAACCGCCGAAAAACGATGCCCGCATATTGCATAGCTGATATGGCTAACGTGATATTATCAAACTTTCTCAAAACGCATCCTTTTGCCTTGATATTGCTCTAGAGTGACTGTATTTCATCCCAAACATGCAAAAATGAGGCAAACTTGTTCCAACTCCGGATAATTCCTTTAACAACAAAAAAACACAATAAACACAACACCCTGCAGCCCACATCCGTGATAACAGCTTACCTCGCCTTCAAGCCTTGGAGGTCGAATGCTCGAGAGATGTATGGTCTTGTCGTCACCAGAGTTCAGCTTCACAACAATGGCATCAGCATTAGCTATCTGCATCACCTGTGAACAGAGTTATCAGAGCATAGGGGAATATGTTAAAAAGGCATCCATTTAAAGCAAATATAGGTGACATGCACCAGTTAAAAAAATTCATGGAGGGGTGATCAGCACAGCCGTGGAGAGATGGAGAAAGAGAAGAAAGAGAGAAAAAGAAAGAGAGAGAGGAAGGTATGTATGTATGAATGAATGAATGAATGAATGAATGAATGAATGAATGGAGACCATTCTTGACGTAAAACATGGGACAGCAAACTGAACCATACATCAAAAGAACGAAATAGTCAGGGATAACACAAAAAGTCAAACGGATTATTTCCATTGCGGATCATTTTGGAAGCAATCCAACCAGTTTCCTGGCTGATTCTCTAATTATATGTATTGTACAGTAGCACCGAGTTGTAGCTACTTCAAAGGACGAGATGGAGGCAGCAGTTTTCTTTCCATTGGGTGGTGTCCCCCAGAAAACAATAAAACACAAACTAAACTGAAACACTTCACAGACTGTAAACACGTCGTCCGCCCTCTATCCCCTTAACTCTGATTAAAAGTTAGTAAACTTCCAAGAACCCTGATCAAATACCACAATCCTTATTATTTATCTGGGGAGAGGGAATCATCTGGGGAAACCTGCCACACGGTTAATGGGTGGCCACATTAGAAAAACACCATTTGCATGTTTACATGTTAATGGACTTGGCACAGTAGGCACAGTAGGAGGATTTGCTTGTGTTTCATTCACCTGTTGTCTCAAGTTCAAGCTCATTTTAAGCTCTACACGGGCATTATTGTAATGCATGATCATTAAGTTTACCTACATGGGAACCGTTGTCTTGGTGAGGTGCTTCAACAGGACATACAAACCTATTCTCATGTGTGTCTGTTCCCTTCTGCCTACCAACACTCCTTTCCTAAAGTGCACACCCCACATTCAAACACACTCATCCAGTGTAAAGCCACAGAAGTAAGAGTGTGTAAAAATGGAACACAAGGGTCAATGGAATTAGCCTCAAAGATGGCGTCTCATGGAGCCTTTGACACACAAAGCACCATTGACATAGTTCCAAAATAGTTCCAGGAATTGAAGGAATACAGAAAGTGTCTGCCACAGTGTTTGCTGTAGATGTTATTCATTTTAACTCATTTTTTTTACGTAATCCATGATTGTGATGCAGTGGGTTCTGTGTTGGTCTCTAACGAAAAGAAAGATGTTGCCTAGAATTATTTGAATCTACAGTACGTGAATCATGTCACCAAACGACGTCCTGTACCTCAGTTGTCACAATTCTAAAATCCATGGTTCTAATGAAGTGTAACCACAAGGGGTGAATTCCAATATGTACACTCCCATCATCCACTTGTGCCTGTGGCCTCGCCCCGCCTCCTGGCCCAGCCTCCGTGGAGAAAACAATAAAGTTTCCCAGCTGTCAGCCTAACCACACCAACTTTTGGCGGACTGTTTTTTTATTCACCATCCCAATTGCACATGAGAAAATCACATTAGAATAGTGCTTTTGCAAGATATTGAATTCATTTTTCTGTCGTCAGTGACATCATCATGAGGTCAAAAGCAGGCAAGTGTGCAAGGGAGGACGGAAGTCCGCATATTGGAATCTACCTAGAGTCACACCACCAGAAATATCTGCCCATTCTTTTAGGACACAGGAGCGCTATAAAGGAGGAAGAGAAACAGAAAATGGCAGGTCAGTACTATTGCTTCATACATAATAGCTGCATGTGCACAGCACTTACAGTCTGCCAAGAAGGGTGTCCACATGCAAAAGTTCCTACACCCAAGACTTGTACTGCCACCTGCAGTCGAACTGGAAAACGAACGCGCCAAGCCCGGTAAATAATGTAGAACACAGAATATCTATATCGTCATAGTATGTGGTAGACATAGTTGCAAGGAAATGTTCTGTTCTCCACCAGTTACAAAGAAATGTTCTGTTCTCCACCAGTTTAAGTCTTACTGTATATGCACAGATGAAGGGCAAAAAAAAGAATAGAGTGGGGCAATATTAATTCAGCTGGGGTTACTGTTCTGTCCCCGACTAACACGGATGGCTCTCTCTCTCTCATGCGTGAATAAAAATGGCAAATCAAAAAGAACACACCGGCAGCCCTACAAACTTTCATTGATCAAGGGTGGTTTGCCTGGTCACCCAATTTCAGCTTTCATCAGATTTTTTGTCCAATTAAGTGTACACAAAGTTGTCCTGGAAATGTGCCTGATGAATAGGTGTACAGAAATGCCAGGCTAATGTCATTCGATTGAACCATGTGCATTACAACAGTAATTTTATGTCAACCATATGAGCCCAAGCTGATTACCTTGGCAACAAAATTACGGTCCTTCTCATTCAGATTGGCAGTGGGAGCGACGTAGTCCTTCCAGATTCTAACTTTGCGTTCCTTAGCCGATCTGTAAAACACAGACACATATAAAATTTATACTCCAACAATAATAAAACAGCCGTGTTCAAAAGGGTTAATGATAAATATTAGAAAACCGCGCACAGATGAACTCCCATTTAAGCCATTTTTATTGCGGGCCAGGTTGGCCCGAAACGTCACCCAATAAAAATGGCTTAAATGGGAGTTCATCGGTGTGCGTTTTTTTTCATTAGGCTACCTAAGGATTAACTTTTTTGAACCTGCACCCGAAACCAGTCACTGGATGTGTGTGAGATTCGATTGGGATATTAATGATAAATATTACCACATATCAAACAAAAATATGATGACCCCTGCCATTGCTGCAATTTTGTTGCCCTATCTTAAACGGCAAGTTTTTTAAAATCAGGTCTTTTGCCTTAAAAAGAAAACAAATATCCTGTCACCATTTGTAGACATTGTTGTGCATACAAATTAGTCCTTTTAATTTTTTTGACCCATAACCTGCTCGTCCTACCCCACAGGTTATTTTTTACAAAAGAGTGATGTCCTAAATCTAAATCCTAATCCTGTCCCATGCCTGGGGTTTCTTGGGTCATTTCATACATTTTCATTTTCATAATGGCCTCTGTGGCCTGATGGTCTCAGGGGTCGTAAGGTTGCAGCTTTGAATTGCAGTAAAAGCAATCAGAGATGGCAACCTGGCCCCCTGGCCAACGCTAGATGTCTGTGTATCGGTCTGTGCCCGTCTTCCTGCCCGTCTGTCTGTCTGTCTGTCTGTCTGTCTGTCTTCCTGCCCGTCTGTCTTCCTGCCCGTCTGTCTTCCTGCCCGTCTGTCTTCCTGCCCGTCTGTCTGTCTGTCTGTCTGTCTGTCTGTCTGTCTGTCTGTCTGTATGCATGCCCGTGTGTGTGTGCGTGCCCATCTATCCGAGTGCCTGTCTGCGTGCGTGCCTGTATGCCTGTCTGCCTGTCTGCCTGTCTGTCTGTGTGTTCCTGTGTCTGTATGCGTGTCCGTCTGAGTGCCAGTCTATCTGTGTGTGTGTGCCTATGTACCTGTGCGCCTGTCTGATTATTTGGCGCACCCTGCAGACAAGACACACCCACTACAGGCAAACAAACAGACACTAAAGCCATGTTCGGACGGGACTAGTTTTATGCAGGAACAGGGGTAAAGTTAGCCTGGCAACGCTATCCTACGTACTTCCACTCAAAGATTTTGGCTCAGCACATAGTCTGGCCCAACCCTCCTAGCTTGGTTCGCTCAGAGTTCTGCCAATCAGCAAACAGTTGAGAGTGGTGACGCAGAACTCACCTGCGGAGTCAGTTACTGATTGTTTAAGGCAACACTACTCATACTTTTGTCTTGTTATTTGTATGCTTTGACAACACTGTATCTGAACAGTCATGCTGATAAAGCAGAATTTGAAATGACCCTATTATTCTGATAGGTTAATAAACTAGCAGGCAATTACTAAAATTATGACTGAGGACATAATCAGGAATCTGATGTCTGTGGTACCCACTGCATATCTGAAGTTATCGTGTATCCGTTTTCTTATTTTGGCTAGTTTCTGTCTCTTTACACAAACTGCAAACAGGTCAATAGTATTAGAATAGAACTTGAACAGCACTACATGACCATGCACTGCCACCCCTACAGTGTCAGTACATGGGGCCATCATTATTACTAACCGTTCAGCAGCACGAAGTTTCTCCGCTCCCTGAGTGTAAACTGCCATAGACCAGTCCACACAGCGTGCAAAGCCCTCCTTCAACAGCAGCTCTGTGATGTTCCCATTCTACAACACAGTTAATGTACACATCATTTCTTAGGCCCATGTAATAAATGAATCATACTCTGTACCAAGGACTAAAACTCCTTAAGGAGGAGCTAAATTGATAAACCACTAATGGGCAGTGATGGGCAACCTGGATTCATTAGTTATAGCTACAAACAAGTGCAAACAAATATTCCAAATGACCTGGTTTTTACCTGTCCATTTCTACCAAGTATCATTCAACCAGGCAATCATTAATCTCTAAAATGGTGTTAGAGTCCATGCATAAATGTTTTTGTTTTTGTTTACAGAATTTAGCAATGATGTGACATTGGGGACTTCCTCATAAAGCGGTGCATGACATCATGTTGGGGACTGAAGACCAAGATTCTATAGCCTCTCTGCTGATGGGGAAGTCCCCAATGTGATATAAAATGACTGTAAAACTTAAAATTGACAATAACGACAAAACAAAGACAGATTACAGCAAGTGGGACTCTTTGGGGCTACTAGCGTCCATCATGGCTCTGCATTCGTACCGGATGCATTATGGTGCCGAGGATGACTTGGTTTGGGCAGGACTCCAGGATGATCTGGACGTCCCTCTGAAGAAGCCGCGACTCGGTGAAAAACTTTGCCTCGGCGGCGAATGCCTCTGGTGTCTCCGTTCCGTCCGCCTCTCGCTTAAACGTCGGGCACTGAATAAGTAAAGGAATAGAGTTTTATTGTTGAAAACATCAATATTTCACACTAATTCACGTCTTTAGGAGTCACAGTTAGGTCACATTAGACACTGAATAGGTAAAGGAATGGGCTCCTACATTTGGGAGCAACTCCTACATTGGGGTCCACTTGAAATGTTCACAAATATCCCCCCCTCTTTTTAAAGAAAATGATTTCAAGGCCTACTTGGAATACTTTCACAGCCCACAGTCTGAGAATCACTCATCTAGACTAATTGAAGCACAGTAAAAAAGAGATGATGTCAACCCACCTTGACACCAGACAGCATGATGGTCACTAGATAGCAGTCAGGTAGAAGAAGTGCTCGCACTACACTGCCGTCTCTTACGTGTTCAATGACGGCTAGAGAAGATTCGAAAAAGAAAGGGATTAGACACACATGATTCTTTTATATCATTACACTGGTATGAGAGTAAAATTCTGCTTTTTGCTCTTCAAAAGTTAAATGCTAAACAAATAGTACAAGAGAGTGTGCACTTTTGTGTGCAGAGTGTGCGCCGACAATATATAGGCACTAAAAAAAGGAAATAAAAATAAATTAATCAAAAATATTAAATGCACATAAATCACAGTTTCCATACAAGGTCACATGTTAATGAAATTATGCAACAACTAAAAAAATGTCATGCCTTCATTGACAGTTAGGGTTGGGAATTGTTTTCGTTAGACATAGTTTTAACATGTGTGGTCGGACTAATGGGATGTCGGACTAATGGGTCTCTTTTTTAAAGACCGATACGTACTAAGCAGTCAATTGTCAGACTAATATGATGGACCACTCTGAATCGATTCAAGCTCCAGAAATCACATGCTTGCACTAGGGACAAAATGATTTCATCCAAGCTTATATTGCCCATTTCTTTCTATTCGAAAATTGACACATACAAAACTGTTGCTTTATAGGAATATATTGCGATGTGGTTTGAGATTATTTGATTTAGTTTTAATTAGTTAAACAATGTCAACAAGTTCCACCCCTTGTGCAGTTGATAAACCTACATGAATATGTTGTAATCTCTATATCAAGCCTCACATATAATCCATTTGAATGTAATGACTCGTCATGTGCCTTTGACAATAATAGGTAAGAATTTAAGTCATGTAAAGCCAGACATACACTGTGCGATTTTTGGCCCGATTTTGCAGCGATTTGCCTTCTTGTGAATCAGGCTGATTTTTGGCTGAATCGTAGGACAATTGTGAGTCTTGCATGGTGTAGTGTATATGGGGTAACTAGAAGCGACTTCACCTCAAGACCAGCTCGGATTCAGCAATCGTATGGTCAGAAGAAAATCAAAACTGAACTGAAGCAGCGCTACGACCAGATTTGGCACTACATTTCACACTGCCCATGCTCAAAAGGCCCAAACTGCCAAGTCTGTCATGCTGTACAATGTGAGCACTCTGGTCACATCCGACTGTCGGGTTGTATAGTGTGAGGACACGAGTCATGAGATGCTAACGTTTAAACCCTGCGATTCACTCGTACAGTGCGAGCAGGAGTTGAATACCCCAACTGAAAATATTGCATAGTGTATGCCCGACTTAAGTGGTAGACATAAGAACAAAGGTTAACAAAAAAAATCACCATTGACAGGCTTTTGATGCATAGAGTCAACATAGTTGCGTGGATTCTCGATGCTGTATTTCAGGTCCCGAACAGTGCTGGAGCCACCTCCCTCAGACCACATGCCCTTCTTGGTAGACTTGGCCTGATCTTCCAAGTCACACAGTCTTGCTTGATCAGGGCTGGAATGTGCAAAATAACAAATGTGTTTGAAATCATTATAATACTCTACAAGGGTTCCCAACCGTTTCCAACTTGGGGATAACTTCATTATCACAAATGTTTGTGTCCCATCTCTGGCCTAATTGGCAATGCACACAACAACACACACAAATATTATTTTGATTGCTAGAAAATGATTCCACTTGGAATACCTTCAGGGCCCACTGACCACAGTTTGAAAATCACTGCTCTACACGACTCAACAGAACAGAAGGCTATTACAGTGGTTAAGTGATGGGAACGGAATCAGACCCATTTATTCCTTCAAAATGCTCAATACATTCACTATTAGCTCAATCGTCTACCTGAAAACCCATGGAAGATAAACTAGATTCCATATGTTGATAAACACACAGTATATGTTCTGTTCCATAATACTAATGGCTGCAAATACATATGGTATTTGGAGAATTAGAAAAAGACCATGATTGTAAAAAAAAAAACATGAGAATCTGGAGAGCTCTGGAAAGTCTGGAGAGCTCTGGAAAATCTGGACCACCCAAGTTATAATTGCTATTAAATTAAAAAAATATTTTATGATCTCCCTGTTGCATGTTTTGACTTCTCCAGAGCTGCCCTGCCTCAGAACATCCCAAGGAGATTGCCACAAGGCAATGAATACATCTCCTGTTTGTAAACTATATGCAATCATCAAGCAAACCAACAGCTCTGTGGCCAGATGAAGACTGATGCTGGTTTTAAATGTTGCGCCCTTTTCTTGATAGAGCATGTCAAACACATCATATTTGAAGAATTCAGCACATAAGCCCTTGATTAGAGTCACAGCAAGAAAGAGCCAAATGATCAGACCCTATTACTTTACTACTACTAACACATGCAAAAGCACATTGAACATATCTTTCCTTATCAAGATCATAAAAGCAACACTGCCATCTGCTGGTTGTTAAGAGTAACAACAAAATCTTGTATATAGCTTTGACAGCTCAGCAGGGATATCAAACTCAGGCCCGGGGGCCAACTCAGGCCCGGGGGGCAAATCTGGCCGCCTGAGGAGTCCTTTTATATGGCCCACAAGACAATTTTAAATGTGATTTGCTGTTGGCCCACATACACCATTAATGTATAGTGTAACAAGACTTGAAACTTTGATCCAGATTTTGATTTTGACCCTCAGTCAATCTCAGCATGACACCCCTGTCCACGTGTCTCCCTGAAAATTAATAACAACTTAAAGGAACAGTCCACCTCATTTCAGGAAATGGGTAATACCGTAAGTAGTTAAGCCCTGGTAAAATATGAGATATATGATATGTAATATCATAAAAATATTTTTTTTTACTCCATGTGTTTGTATTGCCTAGTATATCCATGTTAAGAATAGCATTTGAAGTGTATGGGACCAAATAAAACATCATCAATGTAATTATACATTTCTTTAAAATGAATGTAAAATTCACCAGAGTGCAAAACAGCCATTTAATTCCACCCAGTGATCACTTGTGGCTTAAAACTCCTCCCCCTGCTGTAGTAGTAGTAATAATAATAACAGTAGTAGTAGTAGTAGTAGTAATAATAATAATAATAATAATAATAATAATAATAATAATAATAATAATAATAATAATAATAAATAAAATAGAAAAATTCAGTTTTTCTATTAGGCTACCCAGGGTTTCTCCAGACCCCATCACTTTATAGTGAAGGTGGCAACAATCACCCATCACAACAATGACTAAGATACAGCTTGTGTATAATTGTATTGGCTATTATGGCTACAACTGCTTACTAGGTGGCAAATATGCATACAGGTAGGCCCTAGGTAACACACACACAATTTTTTTTTTACAGTAGTGGGAGTACTTTTGAGAGGGAGGGGGATGGGATTGGGAGTGGTTCCACACTGGACAGGACAGGATTTCGTTTTTTTTTTACTCTGGACCAGGATTGGGTAGGACAGGACTGTTTTTGTGGGAGCGGGATGGGACAAGAGTGAAAATCCACTCCTGTGTCATGCTTTAGTATTGAACACACTGAATAAAATTATACGCATATTCATTTTTCATATATTGCAAATATGTGAAATAAAAAAAAAGGTGGACTGTTTCTTTAAAACACACACCTTTGCCCTCCCTCCCTGCAAAAGCAATGACGAAGATAGCATGAGGTGCCTTACTTGTTTCCCCTGATGCCTTCTCGGCGAACTGTGGCAAGACCCTCCACCACCAAGGCCTCTGAAATGTTCTCTCCCGACGTGTCTTCAGGCAAGAAAAAAAGTGAAGACACAAATCATTGTAAACTACAATGCCGGGGCAAAGCAAAAGCTGGGAAATCTGATTTTCTGCTTCACCATTGACGTGCGTGTGTGGGTGTACAGGTTATACTATATAACCATAAGGAAATGCAAAACAGGTTTTTGAAACAACCTCACTCAAATGACTACAGCTTAAAGTTCAGCACTAGAGAACAATTAATTATGGGTATAGGTGTCTGCATACCTCTATTAACCTGGACATGTGTACACTCACCCTTTCCAAGGTATACCACGCCGTATTCTCTACCCTGTGCAGTCTTGATTTCGACAGTGAAGCATACTTCCTTGCCTATCAACTTCTTCCTCAGAAATTCTCGTGCCTGGAAAGCATAAGGCTGTAAAACAGAAGAAAACTGTTAAAGTACAGCCAATGGGAGAGGGGACAGAAATTCTCAAATCTGTCATTTTTCATGATGCAGAATTCCAATTTGGAACTTTGGAATTGACCAGAAGCTTCCTTTTATCTCATTCTATACTTAATGTACAGTATAGTATCACTGTTTCTTTCAAGAGGGCAGCCCTGTGGCCAGAATCAAAGTTATAATTGCAAGAAAATAGTCGTTATCTATTTTGTTAACGTGATCTAATAAATGTAACAATTCCTACATCAGCAACAACTGAACTATTCGAAGAATGGACATGTTATAGAGTGTGATGCTGGCTCTAGGTCATCTGCTAGTTCTGGATGAAAGCTAGAAGGGAAGCAGACAACGACACTGATGATCATACAATCATAAAAAAACAACTAATCATGGTAGCTCCCTCAGACAGCACACAATACTTTTGAGCACATTGTGTTGGCCCCATATAACACATGTACCAAAAAAGATTTACAGTATAAAACAGTATACAACTTCAACAATGATTCACATAGTGCTACAGGCCTACAGTCATATGTATAAATAAATTAGACAAAGTAAACATAAACATTGTTAATTCATGGAGTATGCATTTAGATTATGTGCTTCCAGTAAAGGAACGGTTGATGCTGGCAGCCATTTTGAAAACTGGTTCCATATCAAGTTCTTTTTAGAATGCCTTTGGCTATATGTGTACCGATTTTCATGCTTGTATCACAAAATGAACGATTGTTTTGGTTAACCGTTGCACTATTTGGATTATAGAATATATAGAGAAATTCATTGAAATGTAGCATCTCATCTCATTTTTATTATTTTTTAGATGTAATAGTTTTGGATTTTTTTGGAAAACAGATATTTGGGGATAGAAATGCTGCTTATGAATTAATCGTAAGGCAATCGAAAAGGTCCAGCCACTAATAATTAGCTAATCGATAATTTGGATCCCTAGTTGACGATTGGTGGCAATGTGAATGCCGGGCAAGAGACGAGTTGACAAAAATGTCTTGCACAAAAAACTGTTTTTAGAATATATTGTGCCATTTAACACAAATACTTCAACACAACATTTAAAAAGTCTCTAAGAACATTTTTCATCTTAAAAAAAACAATGGTATTAAAAGAAAATCAATATACACAGGAACATCACATTTTTAGAATGATTAGCTCATTTGTCATCTTTCTCCAGGTACATACATATCCAACATGTTTCACAAAAAAATAAATCCTGAATCAAGCTTGAAGTAGTGCTCCCAAATTAGCCAAAAAAGGGACTCAGAATTAGTTTGGAGACCATCTTGAGTCACCTTAGCTTGCTTTATTTGAAAGGACATTATAGACGGACCCATCTCGGACTGCCACATCTCTCCCTCTCCCTCTCCCACTCCCTACTCACTTCCTGTCATAATCTCCACTTTCCTATAAATAAAGGCACAAGAGCCCCTAAACACTAAATCAGGGGTGGGGAACCTTTTTCATTCGAGGGGCCTCTTCAAATTCCTCCAAGGGCCTTAAAAGTCCTCCGAGGGCTGTACTATGAGCACAAAGTAGGATTTCTTCCTGCAGTTTAGGCCTATATTGAAGGCAGCCACCTTTAAATCAGACCCCACCTTCTCTAAGTCCCCTGAATATAGCTGAATTGTATTGCAAATATATTTTCAAAGATTTCTTTGCAAAATATGTCACATTTCATGCGAAGCTGCATAACATTACATTTATATCGGGAGCTGCATAAAACTAGCCAGGCTGCGCCCTCCTAGTGACGCAACACCTTCGGCGGCGCTGCTTCGAATCTCGATTGCAAGTGTATGATAATCAGGCAAGCATAAAACGGCCTCAAGGGCCGCAACCTGCCCTAGAGACATAGGTTCCCCACTCCTGCTTTAAATAAACGCCCCACCTCATCTGGAATGTCCTTAGCATCTGGTTGACTCTGGGCAGCTCTGCGAGCCAGCGCACCAGCCCGTATGTTGCTCAGGTTGATCTGTCGCTCAGGTGGGGGTCCTCCTCGGGGCTGGCCACGGACAATCACAGCACATCCAGACAGCACCTGGGGGGTATTCCAAGAACATGGTGAAGAAACGGTTAACTGGCATTAAGTGGTAAATCTGCTAATAGATGTCGTTTAGTTCAGAAAATGAGGACTCCAGGCTCTTGTATTAGATGATTTAACCTACATGAAGTGGTAAACCTGCTAAAAGATAGTCCACATGTGTCATTTAGTTTAAGTTTAGTTAAGACTCTAGGCTCTTCTTAATAGACTATTGACCACAACCGCAAGGTTAACTTAACCTGCTTTACTACTGAGCCAGGCTCTTGGAATACTCCCTGGGACACTAACAAATAGAACGGGACCAAGCATAGCAATAGCAGTGGGACAAAACGAGTCAACACTTTGATGTTGCAGCAGGGATTAAGGCGGAAAAATGTAATCCTGAGCCTGAACTTTTTCAGTCGTGCATAAAAGACTGTTGGTTGATAGTAGTTTGGGTCATTCATATTTAGGTATAGGAAGGAACCTACTTTTATTTGAACTCATAAGGTAATTAGTTTGTGGAAAAATTTGTGAAATGTGGTATTTGTAAGCAAATATTTTGACTATAATAATTTCCCATCACATCTATAGGAATGTCGCATCACACTTTTGCCTGCCTTGAACAAATAAATTTGCGTAATTCATGAGGCGCATTGTTATAAATAATGTGCATTAATACTTCTACTGCTATAAATAAATAAATAAATAAATAAATAAATGTGGCCATATCCAGAGTGATGGGGTTTCATCGTGCAAGTTAGACTACAATAAGTGACTCACCCGAAGAATCTCACTACAATCACCATGCATAATGCGCCATGCGTAATGTCATCTGGCCGGGTAAATTCAGGACAGCGCTACAAGTATTCAAATATTTGTTGTTGCTGTGTCGTTGTCGTTTGCTCATTGCCGATGCAGAGGTCAACTACCCACATCGTATTGCTTACTGGGACAACGTCTTGAAATGTAAACTTTCTGACAGCCACAGAGGTCTGCGTGGAAAAATAGGCCTACGTGTCATTTTCTGGTTATCCATTTGCCTTCTAACGGTACTTTAGGGACATGACGGAAATTAATAAGAAACAGCACACGTCCTTTCGACTTGTGTGTAGATAGACATTTTTGCGTGATTGTTATGATAAACTTGTTATAAAGGGATTTCAAAACATATTTAAGTCTGTAATCGGTTCAGAAAACAGTATGGCTAAGCATGACTCCCAGCTAAACTTAGGGAAACTTCTGAGGGCGCTAGCATGCAGCTTGTTATCACAGCCAGAGTTCATGAACTTTGATCATTCGTGTTATTCTAGCAGCAATTAAACTTTGTTGCGGACAGCTAAGATTGGCTCATCAACGCATTCAAGTTCAAAACGTGCTGTAGATGCTGGGAACCAGATGCTTGGAAACCTTGCTCTTCAGGCGCACACAAGGTCCCTAACCTCACATAGTCTGTCACCTGCACGCACACCATATGTGTTGAAAACTAACAACATCAGTACCAGATGTTTACAGAATAAAGGTGTAAATGTCTTACATTTGCATTGAAACAAAGTGATAACAAGTTATATCTTATGTTTTAAGGAAATGAATGAATTGACTAGAAGAGATTTTGGAGGGCAGGCTATGTCCGCGAGCAAGAAGTTCTAATAAGCTACGGACATGGCCAGCTTACACAAAGCATCCCATTATTCATTTTATAGGCTACTTATGGGAAGTTATTGAATCTTATGGGATAGAATCTGACCACATATAACACTGATAACTCAGCCAGCTAACCACTAGCTGGATCATCCTTGTTGCAGCCGACAACAACGGAAGTCAGAGCCAACTTCGTAGTTTATGTGACCTGGCATTTCAATGTGTACGCAGTTTATCACAGTAGAAATGTATTCTTAATCAGGAAAGGCGTTAGACCAGCGACCCCCGTCTGACGTTCAACTAATAGACAGCATAGCTAGCAAGACCATTAGCCCGTCACTTTAAGTGCCCATATGGCCTTACCATCTTGACTATTCCTCTCTGCAGTTGCGGAGCAGGAGCCGGGTTTGCCTGCCCCTGTGCCGAGATCGAAGATGCCATGTCCGAAGGTGTATGTTAACCGTTTGGGGAAAGACAAGTGAGGAACCGCGAGCCCTGTGTGACTGTTTCACTGAATGCCAAGAAGGGGAAAGAACTGGGCTCTGATGATCAAACAAGCTTAACCGGAAGGATACCGACACATGCTTTAAATGTACACGTCAAACAATTACTCTTCCGGGGTCACGACACGTCAGCGTTTCAATCTTGCATTTTCTGTCACTTCTCCCTTTTCTCACATATAATACGCCCTCCGCGTAGCCTATTTGTACGCTTTCGAAAACGCCGTCGTGACAGCTAATGGTGATTTCGCAATTCACCCCCAATATGTCAAATTTTGATACTTTGTAAAGTCTGACTACCACGTCTGCGCTCTTGTAATACGGGAGCTGCGAAGGGACAAAAAGTGAAAACCAGAGACGTTCATGGGACAAGATTATTCACTCTCGAAACTTTTTGGATACATGTGGTACTGCACCCCAGGGGCGCTCGGGGGCGACTGCAGAATGAAAGTCTTGTAGCTCCCAAATGGGAGAAGAATAGTAGGCCTATGTGTGTTTATGAACTCAAGGCAATACACTTTGCAAAATTAGCAATGAGTTTGTGCTCAAACTTTATTAGAATGAACATCTTCACACAAATTTACCATCACTTGTTCTACTGACTATCCCATAAGCCAGTGGTTCCCAACCTATGTGTAACCGGGCTTTCCCTTAAGAAAGTGAATTACAATTAAAATAATTAACAATAACACTAGGACCTGGATCAGAAGATCTAAGTAAGAGAGAGGAGCGAGTGTTGTGCAACAATAATGAGTCAGACAAGATAAATCCTTTTTGAGTGAAAAACTCGTATATTGTTTACAAAATTTTCAGAAGTGTATAAAAACCCAAATAAAATAAAACAGTGTGCACACTTAAAATCAATAATGGTCCCCGGGACTTAAACAAAATAAAAATGGTAAAAAAGTGGAAAAAGGGGGGGGGGGAGTTCCTTGGTGGGGTACTTAATGGTATCTGTGGTCGCTCTGGGAAAGGCTCGCCATCAGTGTCCTTTGACCAGGTGAAGTCCTGGCCCAGTTGTCTTCTTTTCGATCCTATCCGTCCAAAAAACCTGACCTGATAGGTCACATTCATCCATACATACATTTCAATTAGTACAATGTACAATAAATCTAAGATGCATCATATTATCTAAATTATCTAATTGTCATACTGGGATGACAATTCACATATCTTCTTAAATCTCCTCTAATCATTAAATTCAAGTGCATGAAAACAAGACGTTCATGTGCTACGCCTTTCTACCAAAACGCAGGTAGCAAAGGGTCCAATAAAACTACATTCAAAATGTCTCAACAATAAATACATACAACATAAAACATAAAATACACATTAGAATCTAAAGCTTAGAAGGGATCACTGTCAGAGACGTGCTTAATATCCTCTTACACTAATAGGCCTATTCATGTAAGAAGAAACTGCACTAAAAATTACCCTCTATTTACTTTAAATTAAATACTGTGAAAGGCTTCAATAAATTGCATAGTGCAATGAAACATTACAGTCATAACAACAATGAAATTATCCTCTTATCTTAGTTAAATCACTATTAAATAAATAGTAATAAACTTCTCTTTGTGTAGAACCCATCAGTAATAATAACTAGTGTATGTAATTAATAGTAGCTACTGTAAGGCTAGTGTATCTAGTGTAAGGCTACTGATGGTAATCAGCATCAGTATCAGTAATGGGCTACTGATGGTTATAAATATCAATAATTAGTAATGGCTACTAATGGTTATCAGTATCAGTAGTCAGTATCAGTAATATCAGTTATCAGTAATCAGTAATCAGTATCTGTAAAGATCGTGAAGATCGTAAACATATTCTTTTTCACCAGTGACGCTTACAACATTAGCCTGGTCAGTGCATTGGGAACGTTCGGGACAACCGTTATTCTTGTCGGCATTTGCTAACATTTCTGTGGCTAACCATTGATATAGTGCAGGAGATGGGACAAGGGCACTAAGCGGCTAAACAGATGTTATTCCTCACCGTTGCTCCTAATGATGTGCTCAAGGGGATGAATCCGGTGAGTACAGTGACAGACACAGCGGTGAATCGTGATGCCTGGCAGTTCTCGGGGGTTAGCCTGTTAGCAGAGATGAACGTTCGGGGCAACCGTTATTCTTGTCGGGCATTGCTGACATTTCTGTGGCTAATCCATTCACACAGTGCAGGAGATGAGAGGACAAGAGTTAAAACACAGTTATTCCTCACCGTCGCTCCTGAAGATGGTGATGTGTGATGATACGATGGTGAGCACACTATGACGAAGGTGAAAAGTGGTTGCCTCTGGTGGTTCTCGAGGGGTTAGCCTGTTAGCAGAATCAGTGCATCAGTCACGGAGATGGCGGTAAATATCAAGTGTTTTCGTTTGTCCCATAAAAGAGTTGTCTTACCGACGTGGCTGTCAGCTAACATGTGGCTCTTGTTGATGTTCTTACTGTCCGGTGATGCTCAAAGATGTTGATGTAGTTAACGGTTATAACGATGATGGTAACGTTTCATACAGCAAGTGGCTGGCTCAGATGATGGTTGTCAAAGAGACTGAAACAATCCTTGCGGCTCGGTTACATTCATCGGCTCGCGTTCTTAGGGCTTGCGTGACATCTGATTGGCTGCAGTAATTCTTGCGTGTATGTGTAGCTGTTGTCATATTTCATGGGGAATACTGATAGAACAGGGGTCACTCTGTTTCGTGTATCTTGCATAGTATGTAGTGGATGCGAGTGGATGGTGTGTAGGTCGTGAACTGTGTTGTTTACACTGTGTACGTGTGTGTGTGTGTGTGTGTGTGTGTGTGTGTGTGTGTGTGTGTGTGGGTGTGTGTGTTCATGTCTTTTGAACTCCGGGTTTCATCCTCCCCTCCTGAACCTTTGCACGTCCCTGTGCAAGGCGGACATCTACACAGCAATTACTGGGGATGGGGTAGTGGATTGTACAGGTACTTCATTAATCACTTCGGACCAAGCTGTGGACAAGCCTTGAAAGAAGGATCTCATTGCCTTGGCCAAAGGATTTCCTAATTCGGCATAGTCAAGCCGTTGTGGGGGTTGACGATTGCGCTCAGATCTCCTGAGGGGTTCATCAGGGTTTGTGTTTTCGTGAATACTTGTGGTTTCAGTCGTTTCATCATGTTGTTCCTCAGGTTCCACTACTTGTAGACTTTCATTCTCCTCATGTTCTTGTTCTATTGGAATGTCTCTATCTGTGGGGTTGTCGTTATCGGTGGGTAGGTCTTTATCAGTGAGTATGTCTGTATCGGTACGTAAGTGTTCAGGATCACTCTGGTGAGAGGTAGACTCGATCATCAAAGGACTATCTGGAATACTTTCGGACATGTCAGGTAAGTTCAGATCAGGTAACTTAGATTGGGTGTCAAGTTCAGGTAAGTTATGATTTACAGGACAAGGGTCTTGGGGCTCTTGGACATTGGCCATGGGAAGATCTGGGTGCACTGGACTCTCTGTGATCTCAGGGACAGGGGAACTCAACCAGACAGGGATGAGCGAGTAGTCGTCGTCATCCGAGGAGCTCTCTGCCTCTGCTACAGGGTTGGCACGTGTTCTTGGTCTGCGCGGCACCGACTTCTGCACAGGCTGAGTGTCCTCTTCGACAGGTAGGTATCCGCACGGAAGCAGCAGGTCTCTATGCAGTGTCCTCTGGGGACCATCTTCAGTTTCAGGTTTAATGGTGTATACTGGGAGAGTGCCTGCTCTTTTAACGACAACATGGACAGTGGATTCCCATTTGTCAGCAATCTTGTGCTTTCCTCTTATGCGGACGTTTCTGACCAGTACCCTATCTCCAGGCTCTAGATCTGAGGCGGTGACATGCCGGTCATATCTTGTCTTGTTCTTTAGTGCTATCTTTGCTGACTTTTCCTTTGCAACTTCATAGCTCTCTTTCAGACGGGACTTGAGGGTTTTGACATACTCTGAATGAGAGGAGTGTTGGCCCTCTGGCACTGGCAGCTTGAAAGCAAGGTCAACAGGTAACCGGGGTTGGCGCCCGAACATGAGCTCGTACGGGGTGAAACCTGTGACCTCGTTCCGGGTGCAGTTATAAGCATGGACCAAGGGTCTTACATGGTCGCTCCAACGGTACTTGTCTTTATCCTCTAGAGTCCCAAGCATGTTGAGCAGGGTGCGGTTGAACCGTTCTACTGGGTTACCTCTAGGGTGGTATGGAGTTGTTCTAGTTTTGCGGATACCGGCCACCCGACAAAGCTCTTTTATGGTGTTGGACTCAAAGTCGGGGCCTTGATCACTGTGCAATTTTTCGGGGAAGCCATAATGAATAATGAAACTCTCCCAGAGGCACTTTGCTACAGTCTTGGCTGTCTGGTTTCGTGTTGGGATGGCCACTGCATACTTGGTAAAGAAGTCGGTGATAACCAGCACGTCCTTGGTGTTACTCTGGTCCGGTTCGATGGAGAGGAAGTCCATGCAAACTAACTCCAGGGGTCTGGTGACTTGAATGTTCACTAATGGTGCAGCCTTTTCTGGTCGCGCCTTCCTCCTCACACACCTGCCACACTTCTTCACCTTCTCTTCCACATCTGATGCCATCTTCGGCCAGTAGAAGCGGGTCCTCACGAGGTCTAGGGTTCGGTCGACTCCCATGTGGCCCATGTCGTCGTGCAGACTGGTGAGCACTGGACTTCGGAACTCAGCTGGGAGGACAAGCTGGTACGCCCTCTGGAATCCCACTTGGCGGCGGCGGTACAGGATGTTGTTGTGGAGCTCAAGACGATGGAGTTCACGGAGGTAGAGTGGTAGATCAGGGAGTTGGGTGCGCAGAGTGTTCGATGTCCCCATGTTCGATCTGGTGAATAACATGTTTTATGCACTGGTCAGCCCTTTGCTTTTCTGCTATCTGTGCTTCTGAAAGATGCGGGATGGCTGGGAGGCCTCCGAACTGTTCTTCTTGTTCATAGCACTCGGGAATAGCACAGAATGATGTAGCAAGGGTCTCCACTAAGGCAACATGGTCTCCTTCTCTCTCATCATCCGGGCTGGCACTGAAGGCAAGTTGTCGCTCACAGATGGCCTTCACGACTGAATGGTCCACCTCATCTGGGTTCTCTGGATCGGTAAGATGGTCTTGAGTGAACTGCTGGATGCGCTCCTTCTCTTTCTGTGACCTTGGATCGTCTGCTCGCTTCTCCTGTTCCCTGCGTGATAGTCCGTCTGCATCTCCGTTCAGTTTCCCTGGGCGGTAGGAGAGCTTGAAGGAGAATGTAGACAGTGCAGCTAGCCACCTGTAGCTCGTCGCATCGAGTTTGGCTGATGTGAGGATATAAGTCAGCGGATTGCTATCTGTCACCACGGTGAAGTTGTTGCCATAGAGATAGTCGCTGAACTTCTCCGTCACCGACCACTTGAGTGCGAGGAACTCTAGTTTGTGCGCTGGGTAGCGACTCTCACTCTGTGATAGACCTCTACTCGCATACCCTATGACTCTGAGCTGGTTGTCTTGCTCTTGGTACAGTACAGCACCGAGCCCGGTGGTGCTGGCATCGGTGTGGAGTATGTAGGGTTTCTGGGGGTCGGCGAATGCTAGGACAGGGGCTGTAGTGAGGCTCTGGATGATGTCTTCAAAGGCTTTCTGGCAATCTGATGTCCAGCGGCTTCCAAAAGGCTCTTTGGGGTTGTGATACTGGACTGTCTTTGTTCTCGTGTCTGTCTGCTTTGCCTTCGACTTCTGGTGGTAAGGTGGGTAGCCGGAGGTCAAGTTGTGGAGAGGCTTCACAATGCCGGAGTAGTCCTTCACAAACCTCCGATAGTAACCAGAGAACCCGAGAAACGAACGGAGCTCCTTCAGGGTACGGGGTCTCGGCCAAGTCTTGAGTGCTTCGGTCTTCTGGGGATCTGTTTCCACGCCCTTCTGCGAGACAATGTGCCCCAAGTAGCGAACAGATGTCTGAAAGAAGCGGCACTTCTCCGGGGATAACTTGAGACCGTTTTCCCTCAGGCGATCCAGGACTTTGGCCAGACGAGCTTCGTGTTCCTCCAGGGTTTGGGAGAAGACAATGATGTCGTCAAGGAATACCAGCACTTCCCGCAGGTGGATGTCGCCCATGCACTTCTCCATTAAGCGCTGGAATGTGCTTGGAGCGTTGGTGATTCCTTGTGGCATACGATTCCATTCCCAGAATCCGAGGGGACATGCAAAAGCTGTTTTTGGCTTGTCATCTTCATGCATCTCAATTTGGTAATATCCGGACTTCAGATCCATCACGGAGAACCATTGTGACCCACTTAAGGCAGAGAACGACTCTTCAAGGTTTGGTAGTGCATATGCGTCTTTGATGGTTTGCAGATTGAGTTTGCGGTAATCAACACATAGACGTACCTCGCCATTCTTCTTTCTCACAACGACGATAGGTGAAGCATATGGAGACTCAGACTCTCGGATGATTCCAGCTTCAAGGAGATCTTGAAGATGTCGTCTCACGGCATGAAAGTCGTTGGGATGGATGGGCCGGGGTCGTTGCTTAAACGGTGTGTCATCCTTCAACTTGATTCGATGTTTGACCTTGGTTGCGTGGCCAAAATCGAGGTCATGTTGAGAAAAAACGTCTGAGTAAGTGTTGAGTGTCTTGGTGATTCGGTTCCTCCATTCTGCAGGGAGTGGGGAATCTCCGAAGTCGAAGCTCAGATTGTCACGTTGTTCATCTCGAGGAGAGTGTTGCAGACTGGAACAGACTGTAGGTGATAACAGTTGACTGGGGCTACAGGTGTTGTGGGTCTGGCTGATCTCGTGAGGGATGGCAAGTTCGGCGATGACAGAGTTAGAGGGCAGGGTAATGTCATGGTTGGTTTCATTTCTTATGATTACAGGCACCTTGTACGGGAACCGTGCAGGGATGGAGATGACGCAGCTATCAACGAAGATCCCACCCGGCAAGGACGAAGTGGAGGGTTCTTCCACTACTGCCCATCTCTCGTTGTTAGCTTCATTTCCAGTGACGACGCCTTCCAAGACCATCTTCTGTCCAGCAGGGATGATGCTTGACTCGTGACGACCTAACTTCACAATGCCGACTTGACCTTCTGTGCTTTGGTGCCGTCTGAGCTGCAGTGTCCTCAAGACTTGTTGGTAGCCACAGTATATGTTACTTATCATGGTGTTTCCATCACAGAATTGCTCGTAAAGAGGGTCTAATGTATTTGTGCCAATCAGTACAGGCATGCTGCTACTGGAGCGAGTATCTGGCACTATCAAGGCAAGAGTCTGTACTTCGGGTTGTGAAGCAATGAATTCTTCGGGAAACTTTACATGTAATTGAATGTAGCCCAGGTATGGGACTGCCTGACCGTTGGCGCCCTCAACTTCAAGCATGTCGCTAACTGGGTGTAGCTGACAATCGGAAAGGTGGGAGTCATAGAAGGACTGAGACACAGTTGTAACTTGCGATCCAGTATCCAGCAGTGCATTACATTGAATTCCATTGACGTTGACATTTGCTGTGCTTTTGCTTCCAATTAAGCCTCTAGGCAGTTTTCTGTTATTTACAGTTCTGTGTTCGTTAATTGTTACTCTTCTCTTGACATTTTGTGTAGTAGTGGAATGTGTTTGTGTAGTGAAAGTGCTTGCTCTAACTTTGTTTTTCTGGTCTTGTGTTCTGGTTCCATGGTCTGTTTGTGTGTTGCTTGCGTCGGAGGGACGTGATTGACTCTCCTCAGCTCCTGTCTGTCCCACAACAGGAACTGTTAGTCGTTTAAAGCTACACTGGAACCATTTCGTGTTTCCCACTGCTGCTGTCTCGCGATCAATTGCCTTTTCTTTTCTGCTACAAGACGGGGGTTGGCAGGGTCAGTGCAGCAGGGGGCAATGTGTCCATCCTCACCACAGTTAAAGCAATACCAAGGCCGGGGCTTGGTTGTCTGTTTCGTTCTGGTCTGTCTGTCCATGTCTGTATCTGTGTTACCTGGCTTTGGTGGTCTATTCTGAGGCTTTTCTGCAGATCCCTTGCGATTAGCTCCCTGTGTCTTTTTCTGTGACATGAATGTCGTGAGCTGGCTTTGCAAACTTGCTACTTGCTTTCGCAGATCCTCAATCACACTGATGGCACCGGCACTGCTCTCCTCTGGTTCACGAACATATGCATCATGAAAGTGGACCTGAGTTTTCTGCTTCGTGATGCCGATGTGTCTCTTCATGCGCGTTGACTTGGCTTCCAGTCTGTCTTCCTCAGAGCGGATCATCAGCAGGAGTTCAGAGAACTGGGGTGGTTTGCTCTTCTTTTGCTCAAGCTGCAAGGTGCTGATCAGACTGTTATCCCAACACCCTCGGCAGAACTGCTTCAGGAGATGCTTGTCACCTTCTTTGTGTGTAACTCCCCCTTGTTTTGTGGCTCGATTTAAGGCTAGCTGGAGTCGTTGCAGGTAAGAGGATGACTTCTCACCGGGGTCTTGTAGGGTGTTCAGGAACTGGGCGAACAGCTCTTCTCCATCTGCGACCGTGCCGTAGGCTGAGTCCAGCAGCTGTAGGTAGGCGGCAGGGGGTGAATCAGGCAGTAGACCTTTTACGACGTCAACAGCAGGTGGGAGTAAGTTCTCTAGAATCTTTCGTGATATTTGCAGTGGTGACATACTGGGATCATTCTGTAGCAGCTCAATGTGTGTGCGCCATGTGTCATAGTCAGTCTCATGGTTGGGTATGGGGATCTTGCCGGAGAAAGAGCGGAGTCTCACTTGGGACTGCATGTGAGGGAAAGGATCCTGCCTCCGAACAATGTGCTCGACCACAACCTTTTGGATGTCAGGGGGGTTCACGTCGCTTAGGGAAAGGGACGGTGTTCTCTTGGCATTGGCAAGGATGACATGGTCAGCGTCTCCATGGCCGCTTGGTGCAACATGAGACAGTGAGGTGTGCTGTGGCTCTCTGTGAACAGGTGGGGATGACACGGTCGCCTCAACGTGTACAGAGGGGGAATCGTCAGCCGCGTGTTGCATGGCATCTATATCCATTCCAATCTGGGACATCATCTCTTTCAAAACTTCGCCATAATCCTTGCCACTCTCCTTGGCTAATTGCTTGAGCTCCGTTAAGTACGTCTTTGTTACATTCGAACCAACTTTGGTGGTGTACGTGCTACTGAGTGTTTTTACTACATAGGTAGCGGGGGACTCACCTTGTGTAGTGTAACTGTAGGGTAAGTGGGGATCTAAAGTTTCAATAGCTGAACTGCTAGAATACTCAACGATCAGGTTTTGGAAGAATTCTGAGTGTGGGTCTTCAACTAAAAGGACTCTATCAATTTTACCATACTGTTTAAGATAATCAAGGACTTGTTCATCTTGATCGGGTACCTGAGTTATGCCACTGACTAATACTGCATTTGGAATATTAACACTAAACTTTCGAATAAAATCCATACTGGTGATAAGTAATTACTTAGTAATGTCTGCTCAATATTGTTACTCAACAACTAGCTCCTCCTGGCAGCAGGCTCGCCACTTTTGTAACCGGGCTTTCCTTAAGAAAGTGAATTACAATTAAAATAATTAACAATAACACTAGGACCTGGATCAGAAGATCTAAGTAAGAGAGAGGAGCGAGTGTTGTGCAACAATAATGAGTCAGACAAGATAAATCCTTTTTGAGTGAAAAACTCGTATATTGTTTACAAAATTCGTTAGAAGTGTATAAAAACCCAAATAAAACAAAATAGTGTGCACACTTAAAATAAACAATGGTCCCGGGGCCTTAAACAAAACAAAAATGGTAAAAAAGTGGAAAAAGTGGGGGAAAGTTCCTTGGTAGGGTACTTAAGGGTATCTGTGGTCGATCTGGGAAAGGCTCGCCATCAGTGTCCTTTGACCAGGTGAAGTCCTGGCCCAGTTGTCTTCTTTTCGATCCTATCCGTCCAAAAAACCTGACCTGATAGGTCACATTCATCCATACATACATTTCAATTAGTACAATGTACAATAAATCTAAGATGCATCATATTATCATTATCTAATAGTCATACTGGGATGACAATTCACATATCTTCTTAAATCTCCTCTAATCATTAAATTCAAGTGCATGAAAACAAGACGTTCATGTGCTACGCCTTTCTACCAAAACGCAGGTAGCAAAGGGTCCAATAAAACTACATTCAAAATGTCTCAACAATAAATACATACAACATAAAACATAAAATACACATTAGAATCTAAAGCTTAGAAGGGATCACTGTCAGAGACGTGCTTAATATCCTCTTACACTAATAGGCCTATTCATGTAAGAAGAAACTGCACTAAAAATTACCCTCTATTTACTTTAAATTAAATACTGTGAAAGGCTTCAATAAATTGCATAGTGCAATGAAACATTACAGTCATAACAACAATGAAATTATCCTCTTATCTTAGTTAAATCACTATTAAAGAAATAGTAATAAACTTCTCTCTATGTAGAACCCATCAGTAATAATAACTAGTGTATGTAATTAATAGTAACTACTGTAAGGCTAGTGTATCTAGTGTAAGGCTACTGATGGTAATCAGCATCAGTATCAGTAATGGGCTACTGATGGTTATAAATATCAATAATTAGTAATGGCTACTAATGGTTATCAGTATCAGTAGTCAGTATCAGTAATATCAGTTATCAGTAATCAGTAATCAGTATCTGTAAAGATCGTGAAGATCGTAAACATATTGTTTTTTCACCAGTGACGCTTACAACGTTAGCTTGGTCAGTGCATTGGGAACGTTCGGGACAACCGTTATTCTTGTCGGCCATTGCTAACATTTCTGTGGCTAACCATGGATATAGTGCAGTAGATGGGACAAGGGCACTAAGCGGCTAAACAGATGTTATTCCTCACCGTTGCTCCTAATGATGTGCTCAAGGGGATGAATCCGGTGAGTACAGTGACAGACACAGCGGTGAATAGTGATGCCTGGCAGTTCTTGGGGGTTAGCCTGTTAGCAGAAATGAACGTTCGGGGCAACCGTTATTCTTGTCGGGCATTGCTAACATTTCTGTGGCTAATCCATTCACACAGTGCAGGAGATGAGAGGACAAGAGTTAAAACACAGTTATTCCTCACCGTCGCTCCTGAAGATGGTGATGTGTGATGATACGATGGTGAGCACACTATGACGAAGGTGAAAAGTAGTTGCCTCTGGTGGTTCTCGAGGGGTTAGCCTGTTAGCAGAATCAGTGCATCAGTGCCGGAGATGGCGGTAAATATCAGTGTTTTCGTTTGTCACATAAAAGAGTTGTCTTACCGACGTGGCTGTCAGCTACTATGTGGCTCTTGTTGATGTTCTTACTGTCCGGTGATGCTCAAAGATGTTGATGTAGTTAACGGTTATAACGATGATGATAAAGTTTCCAACAGCAAGTGGCTGGCTCAGATGATGGTTGTCAAAGAGACTGAAACAATCCTTGCGCCTCGGTTTCATTCATCGGCTCGCGTTCTTAGGGCTTGCGTGACATCTGATTGGCTGCAGTAATTCTTGCGTGTATGTGTAGCTGTTGTCATATTTCATGGGGAATACTGATAGAACAGGGGTCACTCTGTTTCGTGTATCTTGCATAGTATGTAGTGGATGCGAGTGGATGGTGTGTAGGTCGTGAACTGTGTTGTTTACACTGTGTACGTGTGTGTGTGTGTGTGTGTGTGTGTGTGTGTGTGTGCGTGCGTGCATGTTCATGTCTTTTGAACTCCGGGTTTCATATGGGTCGGGACCCAACCTATGGGTCGCCAAAGATCCACAGAGGGTCAGGAAGCCTTCTTGATTTTAAGGGGTAATTAACATTTATTTAAATAATATATTCATAGAAGCAACAAAATGTGAATGTTAACATGTATTCTATATATTTACCAAAGACAAATAAGGGAATAAAATAGCTAAAATGAGTTTTTGCAAGAAACAGGGGGTATCATGTGACTCCCTCTCGTGCGGGCTCTCGCGCGGTTGGGTCACCAAAGCTTACAATGGTAAAAACATGGGTCCCTGAAGAAAAAGGTTGGGAACCACTGCCATAAGCTAATGGCCTATTCGGAACTGCCATTGATGCACACTTTCACCCTTCTAGATCTAACGTTAATTTATCACACTGATACTTACAACAGTTTTTAACAACACCTTTTTCTTTTTCTTTTTACAAAAGTATCTCTTTTTTCTTTTCTTTTTTTCCTTTGAAGCAGTAAACCAATATATTCAGCCTAGTGTCTTACAAGTCCGGCACACCAAATTCCAAGATTATGACACTCAGGTATTCATGACATTTGTGACGACAGCTTGCGCAGCGTGCATGTGCAATGCGAAATTACAATGCATTCTGGTTAGACAATTCGAACTACAATTAGATGCAATCGACTTTGTTGCTGTCGATCGACAAAGACGAAGCATGTGAGTGAGAACCTTAGTTATATCCAGTTCAGGCAAGTTAAACTGTGCTGACAACATTGTGTTATGCCAGTATTATGTTGTGTTCTATTGCTTGGGTCTTGCCCGGGGTTCGAGGAGTTTGAGCTAAGTAAACACGATGAGTTATGTTCACATGCCGTGTGTCAGTGTGCTTCATTTAGGCTACTACACGTTTACAAACGTAACATTGGCGACGAGGATGCTGATATAAACCTCCCACCACCGGCACCGTTTCTCACACTACCGGGTGAGCCAGCGATTCCTTGGACCTGTTGGATTCAGTCTTTTGAAACTTTTCTACTAGCAGTGGGACTGACCGATGTGCCTGCTGCACGCAAGAAAGCACTTCTGCAGCATTGCCTGGGAGTCGAGGGTTAGTCTGTGCTTGGAGCACTGGAGTCAGGTACCGTCAGTGATTACACAAAAGCACTGGAGCTTCTTAATACCCACTATGCAGCTCCGCAAAGCGCCCTTTTGCTTCGATTTCTGTTTCGCCAAAGACACCAGTTGTCTGGTGAGAGTGTGCATCAGTACGTAGCAAACCTGCGTGCATTAGCCAACTCATGCAAGTTCGGTGCACTGGAGGCTGACATGATTCTGTTCTCCTCCTCACCTTCAAGTCCCTCAATGGTCTGGCACCCCGCTACCTTGCCGACCTCCTCCACTCCTATAACCCCTCAAGATCACTGCGGTCCTCCTCCAAGGGTGAGCTGGTAATCCCTCACATTAGACTCAAGGCCACCAGTGACAGAGACTTTCGTGTGGCTGCCCCACTCCTCTGGAACAACCTACCCAGCCACATTCAAAATGCCTCTACACTGGCCATCTTTAAACAACACATTAAAACCCATCTCTTTTTGGAGGCCTTTGACTTCTAGTGTCCACAAGCACACACCTACACAAACTTACACTGATACTATGTAAAGCGACCTTGGGTGTTTTGAAAGGCGCTATATACAGTATATCACGAAAGTGAATACACCCCTCACAGTTTTGCAGATTTTTGAGTATATCTTTTCATAGGAAAGCATTACAGAAATTTCACTTTGACACAATGATTAGTGACCTTTTAGCAACATATTTAATCACTTAAATTTCTTGTTCACTCAGAAAAAAACTAAGTTCAGCCATGAATGTTTGAACATGTACTCAAAAAAGTGAGTACACCCCAGATTAAAATCCGGTAGAGAAGGGGCTGTGTTGGCTCGAATCGTCTTGAATTGAAACGAAATGAAAAGGGATGAAAAGGGAGGTCATCAGTGTGCGTTTCAACCTTTCTTTGCATTGAACTTTTATATTTTGAGTCTGCATCTGGCTTAAATAGATTGGTGTGAGATTTGAATGCAATCCTATGGAGAATATCAGGATCTGCTTCAGTAGTCACAGTGCATGTCGACATGCATGTTTCTTTTAGGTGTATTTCAGATTACCAATGTTTACAGCATTCATGCATCCCCAAACCATGTCAGTCCCACTACCATGCTTGGCTTTTGATAGGATACACTGTTTCTGTAAAACTCACTTGTTTACCACCACACATGCTTGACACCATCTAAAGTATATTTGTTTATCTTGGTCTCTTCAGATCACACGACATGGTTCCAGTCATCCATATCCTTGGTCCGTTCATCTCTCTTGAGACCAAGATAAACAAATTTGCTTTAGATGGTGTCAAGCATGTGTGGTGGTAAACAAGTGAGTTTTACAAAAAAGGTGTATCCTCTCCATAGCCAAGCATGGTAGTGGGACTGACATGGTTTGGGGATGCATGAATGCTGTCAACATTGGCAATCTGAAATACACCTAAAAGAAACATGCATGTCATCATGCACTGTGACTACTGAAGCAGATCCTGATATTCTCCATAGGATTGCATTCAAATCTCACACCAATCTATTTAAGCCAGATGCAGACTCAAAATGTAAAAGTTCAATGCAAAGAAAGGTTGAAATGCACACTGATGACCTCCCTTTTCATTTTCAATTCGAGACGATTCGAGCCAACACAGCCCCTTCCCTACCGGATTTTAATCTGGGGTGTACTCACTTTTGTGAGTACATGTTCAAACATTCATGGCTGTATTTAGTTTTTTTCTGAGTGAACAAGAAATTTAAGCGGTTAAATATGTTGCTAAAAGGTCACTAATCATTGTGTCAAAGTGACATTTCTGTAATGCTTTCCTACGAAAAGATATACTCAAAAATCTGCAAAACTGTGAGGGGTGTATTCACTTTCGTGATATACTGTAAAACGAAGCTATTATTATTATTATGATTCACGACCAGCTCATAGAGCGTACGAACAATGTGTAGCGAAGTGGCTAAACAGGAAGTACTCTCGACTACTCCACCCCCGGGGGGTATGAGCCCCCGAAGGAAAAATGAGTTTGGAAGTCACAATTAACCAAACTACTCACACTTTACCCTCACAAGGCAAAACACAGGTTCGTGCAAGGAAAGTCAGAGACATTGGCTTTAATTCTATTGTGGAAATCTTTATTTTTCTTCTTTGTCATTTATAAAAATATGTTTCACTCTTTTTCATAATAAAATATATGTTCACTCTGGTTCTGTTCAATCACAATAAATAGTATTGCACAGTGGGTCTATATTGCACTTAGAGCCCACACACAAACTTGTCATACATATACTTTGCCACTAGGGGCTGTCACAGTTTGCCCGACTGGGTAGGTAGCGCCACCTCAAGGTTAATAATGAAAAATACACAGCAAACGAGAAAATAAAAAGAAACACAGCAAACCATGCGAAATAATGAATCGAAATCAAAAAGTGCACACAATTAAAGACAATTAATACACAGCAAACAGAAAATGAAAAGAGAAGGCGTTAACCCCACCCAGACATCCAACCCAACACAGTCTCCCAATGGATCCCCACACTCATCCACTGCACACGATGATCAACCACACACACCCATTCACACTGAGCGGAATACCCACACACAAGCACGCACACACAGTGGAGTGGCCCACACACTAGCACACACACACACGCACCTGAGCGGAGTACACACACACACACACACACACACACTAGAGCATGACACGGGAGTGGATTTTCATTCCCGTCCCATCCCGGTCCCAGAAAAAAAATCCCGTCCCGTCCCATCCCGAACTGGAGTAAAAGAAACAAATCCTATTCCGTCCACTCCTGAAAAGAATGTCTCACAATCCTGCCCACTCCCACTCAAAATCAACCCCAATCCCGTTTTGTCAAAAAAACCCGAGGCTTTTTTTGTTTGTTTTTTAAAGAAAAAATAAGTGGCATTCCCGCTCACATTCATTTTTATTCCCGCTCCTGCCCGCTCCCATTCATCTTTATTCCCGCTCCTGCCCGCTCCTGTTCATCTTTAAAATTTTGACTCCCATCCCGCGGGAATTCCGCAGGACCCGCGGGACCCACGGGAATTCCTGAAAAATGTTATACTCTAACACACACACACACCGAGCGGAATACCCACACACAAGCACGCGCACACACACACACACACACACAGTGGAGTGACCCACACACTAGCACACACACACTGAGCACACACGCACCTGAGCGGAGTATACACACACACACCATTACACAGTAACACACGATGAAGCGCTCAAGTGCCTCAGGCCACCGCTTTCTGTAGTAACAGCAGTTTCCCACTAGTAAACAGCAGCCGGAGTCTTGACACTGATAGCCGTCACAGCGGTAACCTAAAGCCAGATCACATGCTAAAGTTAGCTAGGGCCCCAGTAGTCATGCTGGGGGCAGCAGTAATAGTATTAGAGTCAATAGATAGGACTTACCCAAAGCTTCACGTTGGCATGCACGGAGCCCCGAGTGTACAGCGAGGGCACTGGTTGAGACAAAGTAGCCGCTAGTAGGAATGGATAAAGGCTGAGCCTGGAAGCCATGCAAAAGCCAGGGTTAGCAACCGTGAAAGAGCAAGTAGGGCAAGACGCTAGCCATCAGGCTAGGGGAATACAAAATGCTAAACAATGCTGGACTGCTATTACATACCGGAGTGCAGAAGACGAACTCTTGAAACGTTGTAGCTATGAAACAGCTAGTAGAAATGGATAGTGCTGGGCACAGCTGGAGATGGCAATGCCATCCAGAGAACATCACCTGGAATCAATGCAGGTAGCCCCGTTAGCAACCAGCTAAGAACGACATGTCGACATAAACGAAGAAGCCAAGCTACATACCTCCAAAAGGACCGGTGAACAGACACAATTCTCGGCGAGAGAAACGCCGACAGCCACAGCCGCATGAAGCCAGAAGTCAAAAGACGCCCAAGGACGAACAGAGCGTGCTTGACTACCTCCATAAAGACAGCTTATTTATGAAGAAATGCCAGACAAGAAATTAGGGAAGTGATGCACCCATGACGCCGAGTGGTTCCTTTGCCTTAAAGTGGCCGGCACCCCACTACAATCTACCCCCGCATCGTTTGTCGTCGGCTCGACGATACACAATCAGAACAGACAAGGAAGAAGGCCCAAAAACTGGAAGAGGAGGTGGAACATATCTACCCCTCACTTATCCCTCTGGGTAACCTATGTGGGTTGGAGTGCTGCCCTGCAGTAGCGCGGCCTGAGCGGCGTGGGGGTTCAAGATCAAGCACCAACGTGGCCCCGCCGATCGGGGTATCCCCTGGGCTAGAGGATGAACAAGCCCCTAAGTCAGGATTTGGTCCCGGGGTCCCATGACCCGAGGCAGCAGGGGGAAGGTGTTCAGCTCGGCTTGGTTCATGTACAGGCGCCTGCGGTTGGCACCCAGGGGACCCGGCCCCTTTCTCAGCCAACACAAGGTCCTCCTCGCTAGACAGTTCATCCTGGTTGAGAGGAGCAGTTGCACTCGTTGATGGGTTGTCAACAGGAGGGCCTGAAGTGAGGGACCCCACCACTGCTTTCAGCAGGCTACGGTGCACCCGTCTTGACTTGTCCTCACTGGAGCAATGGTGTACACTGCGCCTCCGTCTGGTGGGGCCCGTAAGACCTTATAGGTTACCGAGCTCCATTGGTCGTGGATTTTGTGGCATTCACGGATCCCTACCTCACGTATGTACACCAACTGACCTTGCTTAAGGGGCTCATCACGAACCCGTTTATCATGCCTGTTCTTGTGGTAAGCTGCTGCTGCAGCTAGGCGCTCCTTCGCTCCGTCGAAAGCCGTTTGAAGCCGAGCTTGATGCTCTTGGAGCCAGTCACACACACGTCCTCGGACCGGGTCTCGAACCCGCCCCAACAGGAAATAGACCGGTAACTGTGGATCCTGTCCGAACATCAACAAATGAGGAGATTCTCCTGTGGCCTGATGGGGCGTAGTATTGTAACAGAAAACCACCTGAGGTAAGCATGCAGCCCAGTCTCGTTTCCGAGTGGCAGGCAGAGTACGCAGCAGATTGTGTAGGGTACGGTTAAAACGCTCACATTGACCGTTGCCAGCAGGAAGGTAGGATACCATACATGCTACACAGCTGTTGTATCAGATGGCCCTCGAAGCAGCGC
Organism: Engraulis encrasicolus; assembly: GCF_034702125.1. Classification (NCBI taxonomy): domain Eukaryota; kingdom Metazoa; phylum Chordata; class Actinopteri; order Clupeiformes; family Engraulidae; genus Engraulis; species Engraulis encrasicolus. Next base: position 1,829,504 of record NC_085871.1, read on the forward strand.
CCTTGGTCAGAGTGCACACGTGCCGGTATGTCAAACCGGTAGAACCACTCATTGACTAAGACCTGGGCCACAGTAGAAGCCCTTTGGTCGAGTGAGGGGACAGCGATCGAGTACTTGCTGAAGACATCAATAATTACCAGGATGTTTTCGATTCCCTGGTGGGTGGGCTCAAGGGTGGTGAAATCCACTGCAATGATCTCGTTAGGCCGAGACGCTAAAAGGTCGCGGCTGGGGGCCTCGAATCCTTGGCCAACTGACACCTGAGGCACTTCGCACACCACTGGTGCACCTCTGGGGTCATTCCGTGCCAATAACACCTCTGCCTGATCAGTTCCACGGTTCGGCCAATGCCCTGGTGCCCATGCTCTTGGTGCAGTTGGGTGAGTACCTCAGTTTTCAATGAGGATGGCAGGACCAACTGTCTGAACTCCTCTCCTCCATTGGGCTGGAACACCTTGAGATAAAGGACCCCTTCCTCCTCTACGAACCGGTCTCACTGTTCTAACAGTTTCAGGACTGGGGTCGCAAGCTGTTCCCGTTCCACCCGAGTGGGCCGCTGCCCAGCTCTCCAGAAGACCAAAGCCTTAGCAATGATCGGGTCAGCTGCCTGTAATGCTACCAGGTCGGTTGGGCCATGGGTGAGCAAAACAGAAATGACCAACTGGGTGGCATGAACAGTAAAACTGGGGTCAGGGGGCATCCGCTGCAACAACAGAGGGACAGCCATGCCTGGAGCTAGCCCGTCAATATCCCCAACCTCCGCCTGCTCCCGCCGGGACAGGCCATCAGTATTACCGTTCAACAGTCCTGCACGATACTTCAGCTCGAAATCAAAGGCAGCTAGTTGCGCCGCCCAACGGTGTTCAACTGCGCCCAGCTTGGCAGTGGCCAGATGACTTAGGGGGTTGTTATCGGTGTATACGATGCACCGGTGGCCCAGCAGATACTCACGAAACTTCTCGGTTACCGCCCACTTAAGGGCCATGAACTCTAACTTCATGGAACTGTAGTTACTAGTGTTCTTTTCCGTGGGTCGGAGAGTTCTGCTTGCATAGGCCACCGGCCGCACCTTCCCATCCTGCTCCTGAGACAGGACGGCCCCCAGACCACTGTAGCTGGCATCGACCTCGAGGATGAAGGGTAGGCTAAAGTTAGCATAAGCCAACACTGGTGCCGAGACCAGTTTACCCTTCAAACTCTCGAAGCTTTGCTCGCAGTCGTCGGACCAAGCTTCGGCAAGTGCTCTCCCAGAAGCTCTCCGGGAACGGCTCCCACACAGCTCAGCCACCAACCGGTGAAGGGGCGCTGCCATCTTCGCAAAACCCTCCACGAAGCGGCGGTAGTAACTCGCAAACCCTAAAAAGGAGCGGAGCTCTGAGACATTCCTAGGCCGCGGCCACTTCGCCACCGCCTCCACCTTGGATGGATCCGTTGCCACCCCATCCTGGGAGATTATGTGACCCAGGTAGCGAACCTCTGTCTTAAAGAAGTCGCATTTCTCCAGTTTGGCCTTGAGCAAGCACCATTTCCAGCCTTAGGAGATGCTGGCTTACAGTAGCCGAGAAGACCACAATATCGTCAAGGTACAGTAGTACTGATTGGCACTGCTGGTCCCCGAACATGCGCTGCATCAGCCTTTGGAAGGTACTCGGGGCGTTGCACAGGCCAAACGGCATCCTGTTCCACTCAAATAATCCGAAAGGAGTGCAGAATGCCGTTTTGGCCTGGTCCACCTCCGAAACCGCCACCTGATTATAGCCGCTGGCCAAGTCCATGGTGGAAAACCACTTGGCACCCGACAGCATGTCCAACAACTCTTCAATACGTGGTAACGGGAAAGCATCTATCCGTGTGTTGGCGTTGAGCTGCCTGTAATCGACGCACATCCGCAAGCTGCCATCCTTTTTCTTCACGAGCACAATGGGAGAGGCAAACGGGCTACTGCTTTCGCGAATGACCTGTGTTTCAAGTAACTGATTAATGTGTGCCTTGACCGCTTCGTAGTCAGAGGGCGGAATGCGCCTGTACCGCTGTCTCACCGGTGCTGGATTGAGCAAAGGAATCTCATGAGAGATTAAAGAGGTGCACCCCAGGTCACCCTCGTAGGCTGCAAAGACAGAAGAATACCGTAACAACAAGGACCGCACCTCCACCTGCTCAGAATCCGGTAATGCAGACAGGTCCAGACCACGGATTTTGTCATCTATGGCCATTTCTGCCGGCGCAGGTCCAGCAGGTGAAGCGGTAATTGACCGAACTTCAATTATGTTTGTGGGTAAGCTAACAACCGAAGCCATGTCGACCTGCCCCAACTGAGTCCTCGGGTAGGGAACAGAGTCTGCTGTGCCCGCGTTTACAACAGGGATGTATACCGTGCCACTGGTCACTCGTACCAGGGCTGGGGATAACAGCAATCCAGCAGGTAGCCCCTTGTCTGTTGGCTCAAACAGAGTCGTGTGGCCAGAGTACTGTTCAGAGCAAGTGGCTGCCACCATCTTTATGGTTCCTCCTGGCACCCGGCACGGTCGTCGCCCCCGGACACTCACAGTGCTCCCTCCTTCGGGGATAGGCTGGATTACGGCCTGGTGACACTGTTGGAGTGCTTTTAACACAGGATCATCGGTTCAAATCCTTGTGGTAGCGACGTGATTATGATAATTCAACTAATTCTTGATTTCGCATGGTAGCCTTCTGTCAAACTTGACCAAGTAACCCGTGAAATGATCTGCGAGACTGGCATAGTGGTGAAGGCGATAGAATGCTACCTTTATACTATCATTGTGAGTTCGAATATAAGTAGTGGATAACTGATATTTGTTAGAATCCCTTGAATTAGGCCTACATTTCATTCATATAATGTGACTCTATTCATTATATTTCTTTCCGGTTTAATTGGCTGCTTATTGTGTTATATTTATGGCCGATCACTCCCGGTCGCGCGCCGACCTCCACAAAATGATGCTCTCTCTCACTTCCCGCGATAACACAGGGTCAGCGTTAAATTTGATTTGAGTGTTCCACAATCACGAGTCATTAATTCTATACACACACCCCATCACATTTATTGAAACGGGACGGATACAAATAAGACACAAGAAAAAAAGTTACAATGAAATCAATGCCTGTCATGCCATTTCATTGCACACCAGATGGCGCCAGTGAGAAATGAGGCTTCGAAAAATGCTTCGAATGCTTCGAACCTTTTTGCCTGAAAGCCTCATTGGTTCAGGAAGCCTCATTTTCCCATCACTACCTAATAGTTAAGAAATTAATCTACTGTGACATCTAGTTTTCACTCGTCCAAATCACTGTAATAGTGGCAACAGGAGCCATTATATAGCAAGGATTGGACATAGGCCCCTACACTTCTCAATGATGGTGGGGTGATGAGATGTAATTTATTCATATACCACTCATTAGTTTTAATGGTAAAAACCCTACAATAAATGCAGAACATTATGAAGAGTAATAGTTTTGAAGCGAAACTAAACCATTCCTTTGTGATGATTAAGTTAATGTTTGAGAATATTAGCTCCAAGAAGTAGAGATGCACCGGATCTGGTTCCGGTTCCGGCAGGATAATAGGGTTTTTCACAGGATCCGGATCCGGCAGGATCTTAAGCAGTGGATCCGGTATCCGGCAGTTACCTAAAAATCAGGATCTGGTGCATCTCTAGTTTTTACATAGCCTAGGCTTTTCAGTCAGTCTTTCACAACCCCAATCACTGCATGGAGTGAAAGCCCTTTGGAAGTGGCTTCAAGCAGCAAGCCAATGAGTCTAAAAAATAGTTTGAGCCAACGTAATAAAAAGGGACCACGTGTGCGAGTAGACTATGTGTTTCAACCCTTTCGTAGGAACCGGTATCCGGTTCCGGATCCGGCAGGATCTTAAGCAGTGGAGCCGGTATCCGGCAGGATCCTACAAATCTCTACCAAGAAGTGCAGTGCATGATGGGTACGCAATCTACAGACAACAATATTTCGGTATTATTTATTCATTAGATATGCCTTGCTTTTGTATTAAGTAAGTGTTAATTTAGGTCCTTAGTTAAGTATGACCTAATAGCTACTTAACTATTAACTGTACCATTACTTATCTATTAGTTAAATAATTATATGCTATGAACTTGTGACACATGGTAATAGTTATCTAATAGTTAAGTAACTGCTTACTAATGTTTCACATACACATTAATAACAATTAATATGTGTCTAATGTGGCGTTAAAGTGTATATCGCAGGTTAACCACTACTTTGGATCAATGTGTACACACTGTAATAAATGATCTGTCAATAAATGATCCACACATATAAGTCCCTCCAAAAACGATGTTAAACAATGATTTTTGTGGTTTGTTGTGGCAAATGTGGTTTTCTATCGTAACCTGGCAACTGCATCAGGCGAGTCCATGGGTGAACGTTCTAATTTTATTTGCCTGGAATTTTACATAGGCGAGGTGACGATCGCTAATGATGTAATGGCTGTGGCCTGCCTTGGGCCTATAATAGAAATCGCAATACCAAGTTACTCGTGCGGCTTTTCTCATACAGGGCATTGTAACAACTTCCAAATGATTTAGTAACTTTTGGCCAACTAGTTTTAGTAGAAATGCTATTCACGCAGGGTTGCAAATTCTGCTTGGGTCTATAGGAATAAGCTACATGGGCTTCTTTTTTTACTAGTCCCTTCATATTTTTGGGCTTGCTTTTAATACACCGGTCGATCAAAGTAGAAGTAAACTTTTCAGTAAACTTTAAACTGCTCATTAACTGCCAATATCATGTCAGCTAAATGCAATAGGCTACCTAAATTACAAACAGCACAAACGGGTCTCTTGAAATTAGCTGCATAAAATGTGGTGATCGCCCGACTGTGGAGTGACTGTCCATGGTGCTGAAATCGCAGCAGGCAAGTTAGCCTACCGTTTCATGAGGGGACAGGCTACGTAGGCTAGTCCACAAAAAGACCAACATATAGCCTACAATAGGGTAGCCTACTGTTGTAGCCTATACCCTTTGCCGACATAATGAGCAATAATGTGTCACTGTGAGCGGCATGGCGTCAAACTTTTCCTAGGTGCAAAACAGTAGGCTAAAGATAGCAACCGAGGAACAATGCCGCTGTTGTAAAAATGGTGTTACAACGGTGAAGAAAAATCCGGGTTTGATACCCAACTAATCTAAGAACTGGACTCAGATGCAGATGTAACGAAAGGTTCGGGGGTTTTAATGAAGTTCAAAAGCACAGAAGATTCAATATCCACGTTTTTCAAAGGTAAAGCTCCACAACGAAAAAGTCCAATAATGAAGGGCAAAAAATAAAAATAAAGTTCCAAAATCCAAATGGCAAGTTCACAAAGTCCAGGTAATCAAAAATTCCAATAATCCCAAAACAAAAGATATCTTCAGTACAGTGTCTCTTTAAATCCAGTAATTATCCACAAGCAAAAATTCTTCCAATCAAAAATAGTCCAGAGCAAAATATTCCAGTCCAGGGCAAAACGTTTTTAAACAAGGATTGCACAGTCACTCACCGAAGCAGCACTGCAAAGACTCAGTGTAGAACAAAGAAACAGGTAGCTAGTAGTACCAAACAAACTTGCAATCAGGCAGGCAGAGATGGGCTTCAGGTGGCAGAGGCAGCGAATCAAAAACAAGGGGCGGAGACATAGCACATGGCAAAATGGATCAATGAAAACAAAAACAAACATGATCACACGCCCACCAACGAAGAATAACAAGTCCATAATGGCCACTAGATGTCACAATTGTCCCAAAATCACAACAATGTCCCAAAATCACAACAAATGGCATGGCCTATTTTCAATTTCCGTTGACTGTTATATTACATGCAACTTCAATAAAGGTTACCCACATGCCTGTCACAAATCAATAGCATAACCCACGCGGCGGCGGGACTATTTCGGTTAGCTTATAGGCTATTCCTTCAAAAAAAAAAAGTCCGAGTGTCACAAAAAAAGTGCACTGTCTGTAATTAGGCTATACCAAACGAAAGTATCCATATAGAAGACATCAAGTCTTCAGTTTCAATAATCCACGTTGTGTGGCGCAAATGTAGCCTAGGCCTTCCAAACAAAGTCTCTCGCGGCCAAAAGTGACTAAGCTCACCTCTGATGATAGATTAGGCTATGTTCCTGGTTACTCGCGACACTGAGACAATGCAGGATAATCCATGGAGACGATGCAGGATAATCCATGAAGTCTTCAAGTAATCCAAACAGAGCGGCTCAAGCAAGACAGTAAAAAAGCAATAATTGCCAGATCAAATATAAACATAAATAGGCCTGGGCCTATACTAGCCTATGTAGGCCTACATAAGATTTGGTATGACGTTTGATAAAAGCCTCTCATTCAGATGGCCAGGGAGAGAGGCAAACAATCTTTCAACAGCGTTAGCTGGAGCCTTCGAGTAGAGCCTTTTGGTTGTATCTTTTCAGTGTCTACTTTACTATTACCCGCGTTGGATCCAAGTTTTTAGATGCGTCCCAGCATCTCTATAAGAGGGTAGGCTATGTCTGTCCGTCCGTCCGTCTGGAACGCATTCTTCAAATTGTTCCCTCCTGTGTCCACAAGGTGGGATAGTTGACTATTTGGCCCGGAGCACGCAGCTGATTGCATTGTGAGACAAGTTCAGCGCGAGTACAATGCAAGTGCTGGTTTATTGAATAAGAAGCCGTGATAACGCCCCAGTTACCCTAGCCAGGACAACTGAGGTGGTCATTCAATTTTCGACATTATTTTGCATTTGGGCCATGGGAGGCAACTTCGTTTCGTTTTCACCAACACCACTGTGATGTGTGTGTCACTAAGTTCACGGTCTTTACCCCCTTATGAGACTTCGGCCCGAGGATGTCAAACGTGAGGGGGGCGCTTCATCATGTTGTGTAGGCCTATGATAGTGTCACGTTGTGCAGCTCAACTATTTGGTTTGTCAGAAACTCGCGGCAATGACAATGAAACTTGGTGCTCGAAACAAGTAGACAATTAACCCTGTGAAACCTGAACCATGAAAGCAATGAGAGAAAATTCTAATTTTTTGGAATTTGCTTCAATATTGGTCCCTTATAAGAAATGTAAAAAAAAAAATCAAAATTTTGTTAAGGTCACTGAGATATTTAATGCATCATATATGATGCATCAGGCTTTTAATGAATGAAAATTCCAATTTCATGACCATTGAAAAATGACTTTTAATGCATTTACAACCTTTTTTTAATTTAAAAAAGTTGTCAGACAATTTAATTTGAGGATTATCTTTAAATATTTAGTGAGATCCTGCCATTTTTTTAAGCCTATCCTTGTTTTAGCAGGACCATATTTTACATTTACCACAGCCTGGTTGGGTAATTTTTTAAAATCTATGTAAAAACATAGCTGATCAAATGCTCAACAACCTGTTTATGAGTGTAATATAGATCATTATTCATTTTTGATGTGTAATTTGAATATATGGGTCCATTACTACAATTGGACCATTTCTCCATTCACTTCAATGCATTTTTTACGAGATCATAATTTCAACATTTTGCATTACATTTTCAAAATTGCAAGTAAAACCTGTTTCTTAAGGCAATATCTTTGTCTTGAAGTAAAACAACTTGTGTGTTTTGTTAAACGATCGTCGTGGTATGCTTTGTAAGTTTCCCTATGGAGCAAATGCATTGATGGCTGACTTCCTGCCACCGCCGGATGGTGCTTATATGTTTCATCAGTTTTAGCACGATCTCTCTGCAACACGGTGTAAAAATATAAACTCTTCCTTGATTAATTGCACAAAGCAAGTGTTCAAATTAAAGGATGTAGAGTTATATTTCGGAAATTTGTACACAAACCTTTTGCAATTTGACGATATCTCAGCGTCGGTCAGGGAAACCGCTTCTACTCCATTTTTGCATTTTTCGCCGAGCTGTGATCAACTTGTTGTTGACCGCTGCTCTCTTGTGGCGGTTTCCGTGTACTGCAGGACGTTTGGAAATGACACGCAGGATGTTTTTGAGATGGATTTTTTTTGTGTCAGCGTGGAGAGGGCTTTGAATTTGATGCATCATAGATGATGCATCTGGCGCGATAGGGTTAAGCCATTTGACATACGGCGTGTTACTGATGTTCTCGGACATATTGCAAGGGAGGTTCATTCGTTTTCTGCTGACGGCCGTGTGGACCGCACAGGTGCTTTCCGCTGTGCCCAGACAGATTGCTTTGCAGTTGTTTGAATTTGGTTAACTCTGGCACTCTTACAATGAAGCCGATTGCTTTGCGCTTTGCCGTTAAAAAGCTTGGAGCGCATGATTCACCCAAATGGTTTTATTTATTTATTATTTGTCACTGTTTACACCCCCCCCCCATGACGAGAGCCCCCGAAATTTTCGGCATAGTTCGAACACTGGTAGGCTATTTTACTGCCTCACGGTCACATGGCTCCCTGTAGCGGTCATGATATCATATTGCCAATGATATTTATTCATACCCGTACGGCATAATATCAATCACACACCGTAGAGAATGCAGGGCTACCGCTACTGCGGGCTACTGAATGGACTCGGCTGACGTCACACAATAGATTGGAATTCTTTTGAACATGTAACTGAAAATACACACTTTTCCCCATTATATTTCATTTTCTGATGTCCTGTTGCATGAAAAAAACGATGGATAATTGTTGAAGTGGTAGAACTATCACAGGAATTCCATTATTTTGAATAACAATTAACCTGAGATATACACTTCAAGTAGGGATTATTAACCCTTACTAAAGTACTAGGTTATAGCTATTTTGCTGTTAATTATGGCCCCTTATTTGGAATTTTTCAATCTATCATAATTCATATTCTGAACATTGTTGTATTCCATGCTGTTTGTGTAATGTGTAGAGCCAGAAAAGATATCTTTTTGTGACTTACACTGACTGATATAATCAATGTTGAATGTGTAGTGTCCTACCCTCATATGTAAACCTTTGCTAATCTGTTTCTTTCTTAATATTGGTGTCAGATTCACACGAATGCAGTTCTAGGGTGCTACCTTGCTACTAAACAGGCACAGCAAGTATGATTGAAACCTGTGTCGGTCGGGTCCCAAAGTGTCTGATTTCACGTGAAATGACCCTTCTGCCCTGCAGGCACGTGTTCTAGCCATTGCTCATGAGGGCCACCTGGGCATTGCGAAGTTGAAGCAGCGCTGCAGAGGCCTGGTCTGGTGGCCTGGGATAGACAGGGAAATTGAGCCCCTATGTAAAGACTGCACTGCCTGCCTTCTGAGTGGCGAGACAGGTCACCAGCCACCCCCACCCCTGCAACCACTGCCCTGGCCAACTCAGCCCCTGGACCACCTACAGCTGGACATTTGCGGAGAAATACAGGGTGTCCCTCACCACCAACGGTTCCTGTTCCTGACTTCCTCGACTCTCTCTTTGCTCGCTGGGGTCTCCCAAACATCACAACCGACAATGGCCCACAGTTGACCTCGGCTGAGTTCACTAGCCTACATACCTCAAGGCCAAAGGACCAAATCCGTACAGCGTACAGCGTACTACCACCCTCAAGCTCACATCACATGTGACACCACATACCACTTCTAGCTGGGCTGGATACTTCAGCACCGGAACTGGCACCTCAGATAGCCCCTGAGCGAACCACAGATACACCTGCCAACCTGCCACCATAAATGAGTACCAGCTCACCTACCAACTCGCCCCTGACAATGGAGTGCATCTGAGACCACCCAGTCACAGCTTTATGGCTCCCCTAAGCCCATTTGCACTAGATCCCGTCCTGCATATTTGGAGTACTTTGACTCTACATTTCATGTCTGAAATTCAGTAAGAGGGGGGGAAATGTTATATCCAGTTCAGGATAGTTCGACTGTGCTGACAGCATTGTGTTATGCCTGTATTATGTTGTGTTCTATTGCTTGGGTCTTGCCCGGGGTTTGAGGAGTTTAAGCTAAGTAAACACGATGAGTTAACTTCACATGCTAATGGACTAATGGGCTGTCGCACCAATGGGACATAACCCCGGCAGGGGGTCATCAGGTATCGCTTTAGACACGTTTTCATCATCTGGCAACAGCAAACAAACAGCATGTTTTATTATTGATGTAGGTCAGTGGTTATTGTGCATTTCCTGCCTTCTATCTGTGGATGTGATGGGACTACATGGTTATGTGTGTGAGATTTTGTAAGGTCTTTTCTAACCTTTTATTTGAATTATTATGTATTGCTTCAATGCTCAATGCTCAATTTAGTTGTGCTTGTTACAATGACAACTAAAAAAGATACTATTCTAAACTCTATATTCTGATAAATTTTACTCAGTAGGCCTACTCAGGCCTGGTTCCAGTGTAATTGGTTAAAGTACTTGGGTCAAAATATACTCAAGTACAAGGGAAAAGTACTATTTTTAAGTACTCGTAAAAGCTTCTCAATTGCAATACTTAAAAGGGGCTCTAGGTATGATTAAAAGTTTAATTAATCACTGTCCCGAGTCAGCCGATGCTTATGTGAGTCATTAGTAAGTTAACGATGGCTCCCAGGACCACGTCCGTGATCCGCTGTCAGAAAACCCAATTGCAACTTTTTGACAAAGCGGTTCAAACAAGTGTCGTGGGAAATACTTTTCAACTGCTGGCATTCCGTGATGAAAAACAATCGCACAGTGGGTTTATTTAAACAGCATTTTTTCATTACTGTGTAGATTTGACACACACACAAATCACACACACACACACACACACACACACACACACACACACACACACACACACACACACACACACACACACACACACACACACACAAAGTCTGTGTCTTTGGTACATTTTTAATAATTATTGCTAAGTGACACAACCACAACCAGATGGACAACATTTGTGATTTTTGTAATGCAGATTTCATCAATATTCTATTTATTGACGTTGTCAGCAAATTACTCTACTATTATACTCTATTATTGAGGTGCTAAAAGTTGAGCATGATCTGCCATAACATCTTCGCCCTTACCAGGAAATCTCTTGGTTACATTTTGTAGTACTGTAGGCCTACATGACTATTACATTATATTTTTACATTATTACATTACATTACGTTTAGCAGACGCTTTTGACCAATGTGGCTTACAAGGAGGACATTCAAGCAAGTGCAGAGTAAGGGGTCAGTACAGAGAACAGCAGTGTACAAGTAATGTAGAACAGATAGAGAACAGAAAAAATAGTGGAGGACCTGGGAAATGTAGTGCAGGTTAGTATTAGAGGTGAGTAGAGTTAGTCATGTTATGCAGGAAAGCTCTCTCAGAGGAGATGACTCTTCACTAGCTTCTTGAAGGTTGACAGGTATCGTATGACCCTGCTCCTGTAGCAACTGGTAGCTTAGGCTATTCCACCATTGAGGGACAATGACAGAAAACCGTTCGGACTGGGATCGCCTTGTGTGAGAAGAGGGCAGGGCTAAACGGTTGGTAGCCTACTGGAGGAACTCAACATTCCGTAAACATGACTTTAGCATAGACTTCAGGTAAGCCGGAGCAGAACCTGCTGTAGCTTTGAAGGCAAGGGTCAGGGCTACAAGCTATTGATTACATTGCAATAAATGAACGCACTGCATGTGAGTCCAAAGCATTGATATCTGAACGGTTCTGCAAGAGATCTGGTATTTCGAAGTGATCAGCCTGATACTGTTGTTTATTTCTGTGTGCAAACACGAGTCCCTCATCACAGGAGGTCAGCTGTTGCGTTGTCCAGTCAGACTGAAGTGATGTGAATTCTTTGCACAAATGAGAAAATACGGACATCATTAATTGAGTGCAATAAAAAAATACATCCATGCAGCATAGGTTACATGTGACATGAACATGTAAAACAAGAAAATGCAAAAATGAATTAACACATTACAAATCTAAGAAGAGAAATTACGTACATAAGGGACTGCACAAGAGATTGCACAAGAGAGCACATGCACAAATAAAATACAATTTATCTAATTTTAGGCACATTAGGAACAATTTAACCCTTGAGTCAGCTACATTGTATTTTAACGCAATTATCATGTCACACATGTCTTACTGCTTAACCAGTTGGGCATCAGCTAATGTCACAACACTAAAAGCCATTACAACACTATACAAACAAGCACTAAAAATTCTAGACAGAAAGCCTAGAACATATCATCATTGTCATTTTTTTTTTTTTTAAACATAGATTATTGGACTGGGATAACTATGTTAAATATAATGACTTATTTGGGTATTGTATTTTGTAATTGTATTTTGTATTATATATTTTAAAATGTGTGTGTATTTTTGACTCTCTTTTTTTACAACTGTGTGCAATAACTGTGTATTTTTAGTTTTGTTTTAACTTTGGGTTTTTTTAGGGAACATCAAACTTGTCAAGGGACAAAAGATGGAAATTAGCCTCTTGGCTACAATCTTGTATATTTAGCATTTTTGTTTAATGCTGGCAATATATGCTGTCCCTTTCTTAAATAAATAAACCTGAAACCTGAAATGGCAAATAAAGACCTGCAACTTTGATTCATTCATTTTCCATTCAGAGCAACAACAAAAAAAGATGAAGAGCTTGGTAGACTAGTACCAGTACCGTGAACCATTTAATGCAATGATTGTCAACCTGGGGGGTTGCCAAGCATCAATGGGGATCACAAAAACTTTTATCTGATAGAAAACTTAGTAGCCTATGTTAGAGCCATAATAGTGAATAGTGAATAATAACTTAATTTTTGTAGGCCTACTGCATTATGTTAAATATTTAGACATATTTGTACTGCTGCTTAGGCTATTTAGTAGGCTAATGTTATTCTTTCTTAGATTTAATATTGCTTAATTATTAAGATATGCATGACGTCACTTTTTGCTGTAGGGCTATTAAAACTGTTTTGCGTGATGAGGAGGAAGGTCAGAGCGCAGCAGTCTTTGACCGAGACGAGACAGCAACGAGAAGGAGCAACGAGACCACGCCATGTCGAGACAAGAGGCACCTTGTCAGTCGTTGGCTCTGTATACGATCCTCTTGGATTCTTGTCGCCATTCGTACAGCCAGCAAAGCTGCTCCTGAGAGATCTCTGTAAAGAAAGGACAGGATGGGACGAGGAGATCACAGAGAACCACCTGAAACGATGGACAAGATGGACGGTTGATCTGCAGAAGCTTTCCAGCTTTCGAGTCAACAGATGTTTCAAGCCTGCAAGCTCTGTCAAGACAGCACAGTTGCATTTTTTTTTTTCGGACGCCAGCGAGGATGGTTATGGTACAGTGACCTAGTGGTGTGGATCGGCACTGCCCTCACGATCCGAATCGATCACGATTCGGGAGGTAGCGATTCGATTCGATCCGATGCGACCCGATCCGATTCAATTCTACAATGCATTACATTTCTACTGAAAGCAAAGCAAATGTTTAATCAGTCATGATGAGGCAATACAAGTAGTCAGATACTGAGCAACAACTTATTGGCTGTTTTCTGTATCACTCTGTATCAGTCTGTATACTGTAAGTCTTGCAATGTTTTGAAGTGCTTTTATTTAATTTAACATTCATTTGCTCCCGAAATATCCATGGAAGTAATTGGCGCTGAAAGAGAGTTGCGTGAAGCCATACAAAACCTCAATGACTCCAAGATCAAAGAAGAGATGCTGAAAGGAGGAATTGAATGGAACTTTAATCCGCCTGGTGCCTCCCACCAAGGAGGCATCTGGGAACGGCAGATAAGAACAGTGAGGAAAGTGCTTGGAGCTCTGCTAAAGCAACAAGTTTTGGATGATGATGGATTACACACACTGTTGTGTGAAGTTGAGTCCATAATCAACAGCAGACCCTTGACAAAGCTGTCAGAAGATCCAAATGATCTCGAACCCCTCACTCCAAACCATCTCCTGCTGATGAAAGCAAAGCCTGCGATACCACCGGGGGTCTTTGAGAGGAGTGATGTGTACGGGAGGAGACGTTGGAGACAGATTCAATGTATGTCTGACTTGTTCTGGCACAGATGGACCAAGGAGTACTTGCCCCTGCTGCAAGAGCGTCAGCGCTGGTCCAAGGTGAAAAGGAACTTAGAAGTGAATGACATCGTTCTAATTGTGGATCCTTCCGGTCCACGAAGCTCTTGTATGCTAGGCCGCATCGTCAAGACAATGCCAGGTCTGGAGTGTGCAAGTGCAGACCAAGACTAGCGTTCTGGAAAGACCTATAGGCCTAACTAAATTATGTTTGTTACAGGAAGCAGTATGAAGCGGCATCCACGACTGCAAAGAGTTATTGAGTATTCATAGCTAAGTTCATTTTGAATATCTTTATTATTTGTGTGAGAATTTGAATGGCTCTATTTGATTAAAGTAATTGATGTATCCCCCTTGTCTACACAATTAGGGGCCGGGCGTGTTAGAGCCATAATAGTGAATAATAACTTTTTGTACTGCATTATGTTAAATATTCAGACATATTTTTACTGCTGCTTATTTAGTAATGTTATCCTTTCTTAGATTTAATATTGCTTAATTATTAAGATATGCATGACGTCACTTTTTGCTGTATTAAAACTGTTTTGCGTGACGAGGAAGGTCAGAGCGCAGCAGTCTTTGACCGAGACGAGACAGCAACGAGACGGGGCAACGAGACCACGCCATGTCGAGCTGACACGGAGACCACGAGGCGTGACAAATATGAAGAAGTTTTAAGTTTGATTTTATCCGTTTTATTTCTGTAATGTGACAATTTTCTTATATAAACAGTTTGAACTTTACACGGAGTCTTGCGTCATGGACTTAAGCTCAAAGAACTGGTCATAAAATAAGAATTCAAGAAACTGCACCTACAGTATATACTTAAACTTATTATTATCTGATAGAAAACCTTAGACTGATTGATTGCTCATTCAGTTACTAAAATGCAGCTTTTCTCTGAGACTTTCATTGGGGTGTACCCATTTCTGCATTACCATAATTTCACACAAAAATGTATTATGTTTTACAGATGTACCGATTCAACAGATGTTGTATTAGACTTACTCTATGCACATTTAAGAAATAACTTGTGTGCTCATCGAAAAATTGTTAAAAATGTTACATTTCAAAAGGGGTGTAATCATTATTGCTGTGCACTGTAGCCTACATTTGGAATATAGTATATAGTATAGAACTTGAAGGGACAGTTTGGTCAATTTCAACATGCAGTTGTATTGCTCACGCTACCCTTGACTTGTCAGTACCTGGTGATGCCACATTTTTCGGCTAAGCCCTTTCCGAGATATGAGCAATTCTAATGGGGGCAGCGTTTGTTTACATTTTAAAAAAATGAAACATAGGCCAACTCCAAATATTTTCCCAAAAGGTACTGCTGTTAGCTAGTTGTCTACTGATGTTTTATAACCTTTTGGATGTTTTTGGGAATAAATAAAAATGTTTTTTTGAAATGTAAACAAAGAGCTGCCCCCATTACAATGACCAGGATCTCAGAAACGGCTGAAGAAGAAGAAAAAATAATCTCAGGCACTGACAAGTCCAGGGTAGTGTGAGCATTACAACTGCATGTTGAAATTGACCAAACTGTCCCTTTAAGCAGAGGCCCTACCGTGGCCAACCGGTAGGGCACTCGCCTGCCATGCGACTGACCCGGGTTCGATTCCCGGCCTGGGTCCTTTGCCGACCCCTCCCCGTCTCTCTCCCAATTCGCTTACTGTCCACCTCTAACACTGTCCCATCAAATAAAGTTGAAAAAGACGAAAAAAATGATTGAGAACCTTGTTCAGAGGGGTTGCTATAGGGTCCACTCTGCAATTCATTTATTGACTTGGGGTAGCACTCTTTTCCAGACATCCTTCTCCACATAATTGATGAACTGCAACCAGTTTCTGAAAGGCAGGTATACACATAATGCTGGAAGGCAGTCCATAATACAAAACATTGAACACATATAAAACATTTACTTCATGTAGCATCACAAAGGTTATACACAGGGACGGATTAAGATGACTCGGGGGGACCCTATTCCACAGGTTGCTGTGGGGCCCCCTGGAAGGCAAATTTCACAAAAAAATTACATAGTGTCATAATTGCGAGCTAGGAATTAAGGATAACATGTCTGTCAACCGTGGAGAGGAGTACTGACAGGATTTAAAGCAGATGAATTTGAATTTAAAAATGATTTTTCAATATCGACTCTTGACACAATTCTACATTTTTTTACCATCGGACAATCAGGGGCCCCCTGGCAGATGGGACCCCGTAGTCTGCGGGCCGTTAATCCGGCCCTGGTTATACAACATCAACATCAACAAGTTCAATGTGTTAACCTGCAGAGCTTCTGTTCGAAGTGAAAATGTCAGTGTTCATCTTTCTCAGAAGTCTATTTATGGTGGAAACCTAAACAGAAAAAAATGAAATTTAAATCTTGTTTTGTTGTAAAGAGTAGGCTAAATAAGCTATCAAAACAATCATTATTTTAACTTACACTTGGAATTCTCTCAGCATCATATTTTCTGGCTTCCAGTAGTTTCTGGCGAATTTCCCAAGCAAAGATGTTTGGACTTGCAGTTTTATGTTCAGTAATTGTTGCTATTATGTCTGGTGTAAGTCTGCGAGGTCTGCTTCCTCCAGTTGGCTTTGGGCAGAGGAGTCCCGTCTGTTTGTATCTGCTGAGTATCTTGCTAATACAGCCACTGGACACCTGGAAGAATAGGAAGTATCTTGTGGAATTTAACAGTTGTCACATGCTTTGCTAAATTTATGATAAATACAATGCACCCTCTGTGGAGCATTTTAAATACCATCTGAAGACCCACGTTTTAGCCAAATTGTAGCTAAATTCCTATCTGATGCTATAGGCTGCTATACAATAACAATAAAACAAAAACACAACAATGGGCCTAACATAAAGACTCATGTCACACATAACATAAAGACTTATGTTAGGCCCATAAAGACTTATATTAGGCCCATTGTTGTGTTTTTGTTTTATTGCTATTGTATTTACTGTATGTTTAGTTTACTTCCCTTACAAACATTTTAATTTATTTAGCTTTATTTTGGCTGTACCCTCCCATAACCTCTTAACTGTCAGGGGGCCCTACCGGGCGCGATGACCTTGAACTTCAACCTTGAACGTCATTCCGCAATTGTGTGTAATCCAGGGGGTGTAAGAAACACAGGAACAATATATATATATATATTTCATTGGAAAGCTTAGACCCTTGGGAAAACATTTGGCACTACTTTACAAAGATTTGAACATTTTGTATATACATTATTATCAATTTATTACATAATGTCACCATTCAAATGTGACCCCGCCCATGCACCCCGCTTTTGACGTCTCCCTACCTTCCTTTGAAGAGTGGACATCAAAAAAATGAATACATCCTTAGAAAACATGGTCTCAAAATGTCAGTTAGAATCCAAGGTTTATGAAAATGTATCCTTTTCTGACTGCATTTCAACCACAAGCTGTATAATTCCAGTCAAACTAAACCAAACTAAACTTTTTCCCTCAAGCATTGTGCTGTTCCATTCCGCTGAAATTCCGTATTTTTCAGATGATCAATGGGATTCCATGTGGTCCCCCGACTCTGTTGATTACGTGGGCACCAGTTGTGTGGCTCTGTGACAATCCTACCCTGAAAGACAAGCCTTAGAGGAGAAGTAGGTCCTGTTTTACGCAGCTTTGAGTCAGTATATTTGCTTAGAATGACTGCAGTTCTCACAAAGCAAAAGCTAGAAACTCCATTCAAAGACTGAATGACAGTCCAGAGTCCAGGTTTTCAAATGAGCCATGGGCAATAAGCTCTTCTGTGATATATCTAGGGACAGAGGAATTTCAGATTTGCTCAACAATACCTTTTCGTCCCATGTCTTTTCCTGTACAGTACTTTGACAGTATTTTGACTAACCAAAAAATTTACAAAAAGACACTTTGCAAAACGCATGCGCATATCCACACATAATGGTCTTGGGAAAGGTCATACAGCTGTACAAGATCCCCTTTGACAAACAGCTTCAGTAGACCTATGAATAAGTCTCAAATGTGTTTCCAAGGCCACATGTATCAGCTAAACTGCTGAAATGTAGTAATTTCCAGGGGGTCTTCATGACCGCATCTCAGAAAAAAGATGTTCCAACCCCTGTAAGTCCTTGGTACATGACAAAATCTTTCTGTAGATTCTACAGTCTCTACTTTCAAATGGTACCAGCCACTTCATGACTCAGACACCATATAAGTAGACGTTATGCAAAACCTTAAAAAGCGTACTAAATTACAAAGCACTTTGTGAACATCTTGTCTGTGAAAAGCACTGTAAAAATATATTTTACTCACAATTGATACATTCTTGGCATGCATTTCATGTTGAGAAACATTTCATAAGCAAGCAGAAAGAATATAGGCCTATTTTTGGTGACGAAGTTTCATTCATTCAAAATGGTTGGTTGAAAACAGCTAAATGAATATAAAAATTAACTGGACATTCTTCAGCAATGCCCCTCAAAATTCAGACATTCGTAACATGAGAAATTGTGTTCATACTGCTAATGTATGGTCGACCAAAGTGCACCTTGAGAATCTGTGAGATCTGACACGGCCTTACACCCTCAGACGCCAACTCGACCATCATCCTCCGCTTGTGGGCAGGTAGCGGTCGGCCATTGAGAAATATACCGCCGAGTTGATTGATGCTGTTGTTTTCTGCTGAAGAAAAGCCAGATTAAATACATTTTGAGACAACATTCACCCAGGACACAGCCCCTTAAAACACACAGGTTAGGCTATTAAATAGTAATGAACTTACCGTCGTTCGAATTTGTGATAATGCAACACTTCATTCTGCCTTTAATGACACAAAAGTCCATGAAACACAGCTTTAACTCGTTTAAACAGTAAACTAAAGTAGCTGCTACGCTCCCTGTGCAACTCTGTAGTGTAACTGATCTTTTCCTCCGCATATACGTTTTCAAAAACTGAATCTGGTTACGTGCGCCCTGCTGTGCCACGCGGGAACCTGTGCGCAATGCAGACGAGAGAACATGCGCGCCTCCGTCCAGGCACGCACCCTCTTATAAGAGCTGAAGCGACGCACTTTATCTAGATAGCTCTTAATAGAGTATAGGAAGTGCAAATATTTGACCTTATATTTCACTGAGCTGTGGTGTGTTATATTTTACTGAGCTTTTATGCGTGACTGGAGTGAGTTGGCCTCGCCTATGGAGGCCTCACAAATAGAATCGTTAGACATAGAATTTGAATCGAAGCAGCACATCATTATTAGCATTAGTGTAGTTTGACTTACTATACTTTGACTTGATTATGCAATACTATAGGACAACTGAATATTGTATAGCTTCTTACAAAGCACTTTGGGACGATTCAGTTTCATTTCCCTATTATTTTCCCCATTCAATTGCGTTTATGTTGCCTAATTGACGATGGATGTTCAGTTTACTTCGCCTTCGCGCTGTGCCTAGTCACATATTGTTTTTCCGTTGTTTGTTTCAATATAGCTATAAGAAAAGAGTTCGAATCCCAAAGAGAACAGTTTGCATAAAATTATCATCAGCACCACTTCTGTCCTCCTTTCAGCATCACTTCTGCAGAAGCGCCAACCACCACTTCACCTCTACTAGCCATAGGGACAGCGTGGCCTATGACGTCCAAAAGTCATTTTGTGCTTTACCTACCAGGAAACCGTTTAAAAAAGACAAATGTGTATAATTCAAATGTTTTTTTTAAAAAAAACACACACACACAAAACATTATATTCAACTCACGAGGATGGCCTAGTCATGACGCAAATGTTGCATGGTTACGTCACGTGACTCAGTCTAATTTCTAAAAGAGACGATGCATGCGTTTCAGTTCTGTTTTAGCACACAGTTTTGAAATCTGTCTTTCAATCGACTGCCATATGGTAACGTGCTTCTAATAAACCGTAAATCGATAACTTTGTGTTTTTATTGCGTATTCCTTCAAGCATAAGCAAATAGAGACAGAGAGCAAAATACCCAGACCAATTGGTAGGCTATATAGGCCACGTATTTATAAAATAAAGAGTGGCAAAAGACTCACAGATGTCCCCTGTCTGGCTAAAAGATAAAATGCGCTGTAAACGTCATATTTACATATTTGGAGAGTAAATATTAGCGAAAGAGAACATACACAAGTCTCGACTTTCTGGCTGTTTAATGACTAATTGGGCATCATTAGATAGGTCCACGCAGATCAAAATACTGCTATAATGTAGGGTGGTTTTTAAAATGCCATATGGTCCAAATTACATATTAACCACTGGTTACTAGATAATATTTTCAACGTTGAAGCTTTGTATGTGGAGGGCAAACATGCTGAACACCATTGTCTCCTTGTCGACGGAGGTAATTGGTCAAATTATTTAGGATAGGCCTACCACAGTGTGGTGCCGTAGACAAGGGGGGTCCTTCATCACAGCACACGATATTAACGCACAATGATGAAAGGAAGCATCGACTTCAGGTGAACCGCCAAACATTATTGTGCGCAAAGCCCGTTGTCAACAACAAGTCAAACGCATTTGTTATTCACCACAAAAAAGTAAATAAAACAGAACTGGGATTGCACATAGAGACAAAAATACAACTCCACACACAGCCTTTGGATGAATCGCCATGGATTCGCCATTATTTTGAAGTGTCATATACATCAAAGTACTAGTATAGTTTCCGCGTAAATGAGTGCCTAAACCTACCCAAAACGCACAAGGACAAGATTGGGCCTATGTCGTTATGGTTGAAGTCAAGTATCAAAAACAAGTAGACTGCTCCTGACTAAAATAGCAGTGACCAAAATAGCTTATTCAAAACGGCATATAAGGGTGCATTTGCAAAAAGAAAGAAGAAATGAAAATAAAATGAAAGAACAGAAATAACACGATTTTGCACTGATGCGGTACGGTCTTGTGAGAAAAATAGAGTCCTTGACAAATAGGCATAGAGTGGGGTAAACAAAAAACTATCAAATGAAGCAACTGGGTAAGTAAAATACAAAGCCCTCGATTTGTGTGCATTTTTCGATAAACACCGTAAAAGCAGCAAATGAAAGAAGGGCACACACTCATCACAACACTTCCCTCGGTTTCTGTCAGAATCAATGTGTGCCACATTCGATTTCCCGTGTACCCACTTTACGCATGAATTACCACTGTCGCGCGCGTCCTCCGCCATCAAAGTCAAGTGTGAATGTAGACTGTAAATATCGTCATGGAATTTAGTAATTGTTTGAAACGTGAAAGCACCCTTCTTTCTTGATCAGAGAAAATACAACTCTACGTCCATAGGTTTGCTCTACACTGCTCCAAATAAAGGCAACACCAAACCCAAAGCAATGCAACTCCCCGTCGATAATACTTCTGTGATACCAGCTTGTCCAGTTGAAGCAACACTCATAATGAATCCCTGTTGCCTACTGTTTTGAACAAGCAAAGGGTAGAAAGTATAGGTATAAACCAATATATGTTAATTGTCAGGTGGTGTCACCGTCCATTTCTCTTTTTCATCCTTTCTATTTGATTTTTTTGGTCAATTGCATTTTGCCAGTGTCTGTCACCCAAAAGTTATTCAGCTAGTGGTCCTCAGCCAAGCTGATACATCAATGTGTGTTGTGACAAGAGGGTTTGCTGAGTCCACCAGCAGTGTCCAGAGCATGGGGATATGGAGACATGTCAGGGGATGAGGCCATAGGACCACCCAGCAGCTGCAGGACACCTTCTGTATCTCCCTCCTTGTGCCAGGTCACGTGGCAGAGAAAAAAACATTGCCAGAGCCCAGCAAAATGAGATTTGCTGGCCACTAATGTGCATGTTTCTGGTCAAATGGTCAGACACACACTTCATGACGATGGTATGAGGTCCTGGTGTCCAC
The DNA here is from genome assembly GCF_034702125.1 of Engraulis encrasicolus. Classification (NCBI taxonomy): domain Eukaryota; kingdom Metazoa; phylum Chordata; class Actinopteri; order Clupeiformes; family Engraulidae; genus Engraulis; species Engraulis encrasicolus. The sequence goes on from NC_085871.1 coordinate 1,851,408, forward strand.
ATGTGGGGCCTATGCAGAGCTGCACGGGCTCTGTACAGAGAGATTTGCGTATAGATGCAGAGGACATCAAGATTGACACATTTGCCATTGGTGCCCTGTGCTCTTCATAGATGGCTGAACTCATGTGACAGTCAGACATGACAAAGCCTGGAGATGCCATGGAGAATGCTATGCTGCCTGCTACATCATTTGTGAAGAGCACAGGGTGCCAATGGTGAATGAGCCTGCCAATGCTTGTGTTCTCTGGTAGGCTTTACGGAAATCTCTTCATTCGGTACTGCTCTGTAAGCATAGGTTCTCTCTTTGAAGAGCCTTCACACTTTTACAGCGTCCATAGGTTTGCTACCCTTGCTACACACACACACACACACACATACACATACACATACACACACACGGCTGTGGTTGGTCATAAAAAGTAAGAGTGGTTCATCACATGTGCCATAGCTGAGTGGTGCAGCGCACAGAGCAACCAAATGGTCAAAAAGTGTCCAATGTGTCCAAGAAGTGTCCGGGAGTGTCCACTGTGTATGGCCCAGAGAAAAGCCTATCCACTGAAAGATATGGTGTTGGTGGTGAAGTCGCACACTATATGTGTCCATGCCCAAATCTGTGTGCAACCCAACACGCCCACCCACTCACGCGCATGCATGCACGCACATAGCTCTCTGTCAACCGATCCAGTACCAGATCCAGACGTTCTATTGTATATAAGAAATCCCCAAATAATAAATTCTCAGTGTAACCTCAATAATCCTCATCTGACGGAGGTGACAAAAACTATAGAAAAAGTTTTTTTTGGAAGGAGTTTTACTAGCCAGGCCACGCCCTCCTAGAGACGCAACTCCTTCAGCGTTGCTTCGAGTCAGGCCAGGAGTAATACAAATATCGTTTCTGACCTCCGGAGAAATCGGGAACTCCCACTTTGTTGGGAAGCAATCAACTTTGAGCAGCGTGTTCAAGGCAGTGATGTGGTTGAAGTGGAGACGTTCTATTGGGACAAAGAAAATGTTTGGTTTAAACTTCGGCACAGCCTTTTCTGGCGTTGACCAGTAGCAAACCAAGAGAGGCAGGTTAACCAGGTTTGGGAAACGTTATTCATTGTCTTCTTGGTCAGACATCCTGGTATGAGATTTGAAAGTCAATGATAATCAGGCAAGTTTTACGTGTTTTTGACTCGTTTTAAGAATATGCTTACAATATGTATCTACAATTTGGCTGAAAGTTTTAAATAATTCTTCACTTTAATACAAAAAAACATATTTTACTTCTAGTTGTGTCAAACAGTGTTGACAAAAATAAAGCAATAGGCTATTTATGAAAAAAGTTTAATATGGGGAGGTTGGAGGATAGTGCGCTCTGCTGAGCGCTGTATTCATCAACCTCTGCCAGCTGTGAAAGTCATCTATACAAAGAGAGTATTATCTAGGGCCCATAAAATTCTCAAAGACCAATCACACCCAGGATATGGACTATTAAAAAATGAGATCTGGAAGGCGACTGTGCTGTCACAGAGCCAGAACTGAGAGACTGAGAAAGAGCTTTTTCCCCATGCCATTTGCTTACTGAATTCCTCCTAATTAATTTGATTGAACACACACACACACACACACACACACACACACACACACACACACACACACACACACACACACACACACACACACACACACACACACACACAAAGCTTTTATTTTTATTTTGTTTCTTCTTCACCTTTCCTCTGCACACTTGTTTTGCACCGGTCATGCATTTAAATACAAGTGACACGAAAGTGTCTCTGTACATGACAAATAAATATCATTGAATCCAATACAAAACTAAGACCGTCTATGATAATATACCTCTATATTTTGGACTTTTTCAAAATTAAAACCTGTTTTAGCCACATTCTCAAGAATCAGTGATTTATGATCTACGTCATGTTCTGTACAGAAAACATTTCTTTTCTCAGCAATATCAATAGTCATATTGTGTTGCTGTCATGAAAATGCCAGGCTGTATTTATCATTGAGGTCTTTTATTAAACTCAGGATAACACGGACATAACTTAATGCTCCCAGCATCTTCATGGATATAATAATAACTTGCAGAAGTCTCAGCTTCACGTAATGACGTCACCAATATTATGCGTATGACAGATTAACTATTTCATCGCATCACAGTTGCCTTTCAGGCTCTTGGGCTAAAACTGCTACATACAGTAGAGTAGACCATTATGAAACACCAAACAAGTTTTGTATTGGTGCTTTTGTCACTTAAGTGATGGTTATTTCATTGAGCCACCCAATTCTGTCCATTAACAGCATTAAAGGGACACTGTGCAGGAAATGGTCAAAAAAGGTACTGCAACTATGCTGCTCATTGAAACTGGGTTGCCTATTGCCAAATTTGATATTTTCATGAAAGTTTACTAAGTAATGAACTAATATTTTCTAGTATGGGCCAAGTAGAGTCAGTTTTACAGCTAAAAATGGCTATTTCTGGAAATTCAAAATGGCGGACCATGGAGAAGATCCCCCTTTTCATGTATGAAAATTGCAATTTTTCCAGTCATAATGAACACTTTGAATTTGATGGTGGTGGTAAATATTCATGAAAAAAGGTAACATTAGTGAATGGGTAGCATGCATTCTGGAAATAAACAACAAAAAATCCCACACAGTGTCCCTTTAACTATAAAACCAGGATGAATAGACAAAGTGGCAAAACAGATAGAAAAAAAATGAAATGGCAAACAGGACAATCAATTATCTACAATTTATTTGGAGGAACAGTGTTTTAGGACGAGTGTCTTTTTGGGAGAGCATTGTCTCATCTTCCCATGTTCACATGCCATGCCTTATCATGCTTTATCCGGTCTTCAATCGCATCAAAGTAACCAAAAAGATGTGAGGTCTGAGAAAAAGTATGTCATCTTCAATCAAATGTGAAAAAAGGGTAGTAAAACTCAGAAAATAAAAAAAATCCTACATCCTACGCAGTGCACCTTTAAGTCTCCAAACAGTTCCAATAATATCCATATCATTACCATGTAAATATCCAATGAAAACAAAATTTCTCAGTAACCTCTCAAAACAACTCATCATTTTCATACATACATGATACATACACAGCCTGTTGTCGAAGAAATAGTTTTGGATTTGACTTTGTGTGTGTGTGTGTGTGTGTGTGTGTGTGTGTGTGTGTGTGTGTGTGTGTGTGAGAGAGAGAGAGAGAGAGAGAGAGAGAGAGAGAGAGAGAGAGAGAGAGAGAGAGAGAGAGAGAGAGAGAGAGAGAGAGAGAGAGAGAGAGAGAGAGAGAGAGAGAGAGAGAGAGAGAGTTTCAACTGTTTTTGCATGTTATTTCGGCGTGACAGGCTTTGGTTAGGAGTGGAGTTATTGTAGGGGCAGGCTATGGGTTTGGTCTAGGCACAGATTTGTTTTGTCTCACGTATTACGTACTTGGTTATTTTATTGTTAATGGCAAAACTAAAGATGCAAAAAAACATTAATTTAGTGACGGGTTAGGGATTAGTTTGGTCTGAGCACAGCTTGCATTCATTTTTTTCATTTATAGCAAAGAAAAGTGTGACATAAATTACACAAAATAGCATAAAATGTGAGAACAGTCTGCACAGGAGAACATGGGCCTTAGGGTATTTTCCCACTTGGTCCCTTTAAGCCAGGGGTGGGGAACCTTGTCCCGAGGGCCCTCAATATAGGCCTAAAGTGCAGGGGGAAATCCTGGTTTGTGTTTATAGTACGGCCCTTGGAGGACTTTTACGGCCCTTGGAGGAATTGGAAGTGAAGTCCAATGAATAAGGTTCCCCACCCCTGCTTTAAGCCATTTAAGTGAACTCAGACCTGTGACAAAAAAAATTCTGTGCATATGTGCACACTCCAAACCGTACCCAGTGCAGTTCACTAAAAAGCCTGCGGTACAGTTCGCTAGTCTGTGCATTGTGAACACAAAGTTTTCTTTGCTTTTTTTAAACAAATTGTCTTTGCTTACCGTTGTTTATGAGGAACATGAGATCAGGAGATAATGCATTTTGAAGTAGGCTATGGCTTCAATCTACCCTTGTCAATAATGAAGTTCTATTGTAATGCCTGTCCTATTAGAGACATGAAGTTTAACGGTGCACTGTGTAAGATGGTGGCCAGTGTATAGGCCCTATGTACTGTGCTGTGTACTGTCAAATTTGATCTTTTCATGAATATTTACTAAATAATGAACTAATATTTACTAGTATTATCAAAGTATAGTAAATTTTGCAGTTAAAAATGCCTATTTCTGGATATTCAAAATGGCGGACCATGGAGAAGATACCTCTTTTCATGTATGAGAAGTGCCATTATCCAAATGAATGAATACCTAGAAATAATTGGTGGAATACCTAGAATAATGAATACCTAGATATTGATTGTAGTGGTGGTGGTAAGTATTCATGAAAAGGGTAACATTTGTAAATGGGCAGCATGAATTCTGGAAATAAACTGTTAAAATATTACACAGTGTACCTTTCAGGAGGAGAGTTTTGTGCAGGGTGGATAATGGATGCAAGGGGTTTGGAGTTAACGCTCATTCATAGCTAGAGCACCTGGTCCTTTTTGTAATACACTCACAATGTGAAGAAAAGTATAACAGAGTCCATTTTCTGTTGGTTTGGTTCACTTAAAGGGGGACTACATGTGAAAATACCCTTAACCTTAGTAGTATACAGCAGTAGTTGAGTTGATTTTACAAGTTATCTCATCACAGATAGACTTCTATCTTCTGTCACAGATAGACATTCGTACTTCGGCTGAGTATTTTTTTTTTACGTACAATCCATCTTATTCCTAGCTCCCATGATATCATGCGCAAAAAGGCGTTCCACTTCAACTTAGTTATATTTTGTTATGACTCTGTGTTAGGTAACATTTAATTTTAAGGGGTCACTGTCACAATGTACCTACCATATTAGGGAAAGTGTAATTACTAGTGTAATAACATACACTAGTGTTGTACATACATCATGTATTCTTTTTGTTTATCTACATACCAACAGTGTTTTAGGCCGCTGTTCAGTCCTTTGCCTCCCTGGAAGAATTCACTGTCTTGGCAAATTATTATAAACCCTCTTCATATTACATTGTCATTACAGTATGTAGATACACAAAAATGTGATGTAATAACATGTACTGGTTTTGTACTTCCATGTTATTGTACCAGTTATTGCACTGTATCTAATAATGTAAGTACAACAGTGACCCCTTAAAATTAACGTTTCCCTGAGTTATTTGCAGCTGCATCTTTAAGACAATAGTTATTAACCATCACATTGTACTGTAAATACCGGAAATTGCACCCCTTTTCTGTTGCTCCAGCCACGACGCCAGGAATAAGGTGGATAGTGTAGAGCGCTGAGTTCAATAGAACAAGTTAACAAAGTCACACAGAATTAGTGAATTAATGAGGCTTGTTCTCATCACTGTTTTGCCATTCAGTGCAGTGACTTGTGTGCAAACGCAAGGTGCCGGTCTTGTGTAAATTCCAGAGCTGTAAAAATTCTTCAGGCATTGCGTGAAAGTAAGAGTCAGGGAGGATATTGTCATAATAATGGTGGCTAATAGGCTGCTGGTTTAGGTTCTCCGGAAATGGCCAAAAGCCATAGACCTTCACTTCATCGCACAAACCCAGAGCCAAGCTCACCAGAAAGAGGCCTGTGGAGAGACGCTTGGCATGCACGCCACGCCTTTTCCAGAACTTCCCAACACTCTTCAGGAAGTCGGGGTTGGCAAAGAGTACTTTTTGGCTCGATGAGGTATCAGCCAGGGCATAATATGCTCTCAAAGACGGTTTAGTTCCGGGCTTCATGGTGAAAGCAGACATGTAGATGTAGCTGGAACCGTACGCCTTCATACTCTCCACAAACCGTTTCCGTGACCACAAGAGGTTCTGAAACCTATGAGAAAATGGAAAAAAAGGCACGAGTTGTAAAATGATAATGTCGATACAATCATACCAAATAATTTAAATCTTTCGATAAAAACACCCTAATTGTCTTCCTGCACATACTGTATCTCCTTTATCATGTTGGACTTAAGAGTTGCTCTGTCTAGAGCTTTAGCTTTTTGACCTTTATTATTACAGGACAGTGTGAGAATAGACAGGAAATGATTGGGAGAGAGAGATGGGGCAGGGCCGGGAAATGACCCCGGCCGGACTCGAACCAGGGTCCCCGTGGGCAATGTAAGCCCAAATGTGGGGGGCTTAGCGCACTGCGCTCCACGGACCTCTTAAGTTTCTGGGAAGGTCCATATGGTTCCTTACAAAATTCCCAGTACCTCTCCTATCTCCTCCAGCATCACTCCCAATCAAGGTCCCTGAGGCAAGAATCAGCTTGCTATTTCCCACTACAGGCTCCAGCCCTTTGGTGACAGAGCCTTCTGTGTTGCCGCCCCCAGTCTACCTCTGCAGATTCGCCAAGCCCTCACATTGGATATGTTGAAAAAGCATCTCAAATCACATTTATTCACTGAGGACTATGATCCTGGCTGGTGTAAGATACAAGGCTCACCAGACAGTTGACACACACCTAACCTGGCACCGAAATGCTTCAACCAAAGACTATCTATGTGGTCGCAGCTTAATTTTGGATATGTGATCAGCTTGCACTGTATCAGAGGGGCGTGCACAATAGATTGTCTAACAAGACATAGTAACACGATGACTGGTGAGATTGTATGTGCTCAAATAGGAGTAGTGCTTGCCCTGCTTGGTTGCTTGGAGTTTTGTATTATTTTTACTTTATGTCTATTGTCAAGAAAAAAAAAAATTACATTCATGAAGAAAGTTGAGTCCAAATTTTGAATGTAGGCTTCATTTGAAAAATAACAAATATTTTGAATTTAAATGAAATGAGGATGTAAGTTTGAAATCTATCAAACATTTTGAATGAACATGAAAACACATACTAGTACTATACAATTAATACTGTATACAAGTGATTGTCACATAGACCATTCTTTAGAGAAGAATGTTCTCTTTTCATCCAAAAAGCATACCGGTTTCCAATGGACTGAGCAACATAGAGTTTACAGTAGTTGCATGCAATACTAAAAGAAAAACTACAAACATTTGTAGAAGAATTGTAAGAAAGAAGTGTACAGTCAATCAACACTACATCCAGAGTAGAATAAAGTTAAGTTTACCTTTTTTCAATTATGCTCGGATTTGCTGTCACAAAATGGGATTTTGTACCTACATCAGCTGTGTAATCTTCGGAAAGCGGAGGAAGATTGCATCTAAGGAAAACACATCAAGCATGAATCAACGGCGTCTGCATAACATCATAACCCTTGAAATCAAACAGTGTGAGCAGTGACAACATTCGACCTTCCGTCTAATGACCCTATGGCTGTGAGAAGAGAAAATTTCAATCACCAAACTTGAGACAGTTCTCTGGATTCAAGTATCTTACAATGTTGAGTACAAGATATTAGAAAAAACATCACTTCAGTGGTGATATTTCTATGGCATTAAGGATAGTGATTGGTTCAACACACAAGTAGATATGATGGTGAACAAAGGAAAACACATACTGTGTGCTTCTATGCCAGTCAGGTGCAACCAGTGTAGGACCAGAAATTAATAAAAGTAAGGAAATTCTGGTGCCACACGGATGTAAATGTCATGTTATTTGAATTCACTTGAATGAGCTAACTTCACTAGCTTGAGAACTCCCCTCACAGATATGTTACACTCTGAGACATGCATCATTTGCTGTATATTTGCTATGACATTTGCAGCAGCGATATATATATTTTTTTCAGATTTTTAATAGCTCAATAAATTTTCCTCTTTTTTCCTCATATTCTCCTCATTAGAGTTGAGGAACAAAATGTCTTTCAAGCTCAAAGACTATGCAAAGCTACAACTATGTACGTACATTGTTCACAGACACATCCCCCCCTTGTTATGTAGTGATCCTGGTCTCCTCTGATGTCTCCATGTTTTTCCATGTCCATCTTGTCATGGACAAAAACATACCTGCTGCAATGTTGTTCTCTTCATATCTTAACATTTAATTAACTTCAACTTTTGAAAGTTGCTGCCTGAGATGTTGCAGAGCCCTTCTCCCAGACCTACCCAGGCCTAACAAGACGACCATATAGTGAAAAGCCCACCAAAATAAATGACCTATCATGCATGATATGAAATGTCCAGATTGTGCCTTTTCATCACTGTTTGATTTGATCTATTTCAGCTGTTCCCAGAATCTACGCTGCTCAAAGATACTGTATGTGTCAAAGTGTCTAGATTCATTTCAATGATTAAGAAAAAAGAAAGAAAGAAAAACTAAACTAAACACATTGTGTATATTTGTGGTACCCAGCGCATGGTAATGAGAATCATAACATGACATTTTGGCCATCCAAGATGTTCAAAAACACTTCAAAATGCCAGCATTTCAATAAATATATTTGTCACTATGTCATTTGCAGACTCTGCACTCCTTATTTTGGACAATCGTGTATTTTGTGCCAAGTCTTTCAAGCTTTCAGTTGTGGAGGAAAGGGTAATGTTGTGCTCTAGATGTTTAGAAAAACAAGTAGGTGCGTGGACCCAAAAAGTACAGTTCAAGATGGGAGCAGTTTTGCACACTAAATAAGACACCAAGGTCAAGCAAAAGGAGTTTTTTTTTATTATTTTTCTCAGAGTAGAGTAGAGCAGATGTTTCAGGTTTCTACCATTGTCAGTGCTCTCTGTGCTCAGCTTTCAGTTGTGTACTAGGACAAAATAGTAGGATGTGGGGCAGCCGTGGCCTAGTGGTTAGAGAGATGGTCTTTCAATCTAGGTGTTGCAGGTTCAAATCTCCCCTGACCTCTCCCTACACCTCCATCCATGGCTGAAGTGCCCTTGAGCAAGGCACCTAACCCCACATTGCTCCAGGGACTGTAACCAATACCCTGAAACATAATAGTTGTAAGTCACTTTGAACAAATGAAAGCGTCAGCTAAGTGAAATGTAATATAATGTAATGTGTAGTTTACCGCATGACAAAGTCTGCCTGGTCAATGTCCCCACCACAGCCACTGTTCCTCAGGACCCCTCCATTGCCTACAACAGCACAGCGTTTAAGGGGGACCTTCAACGGTGCCTCCTGGGAAAACAAGAAAAGCCTTTATTTCTACACGTCTCTGTAAACATATCAAAGCATTAGAATTTCAGAATTTTCCTCCTACAAACTTTTAACAATATATAGCTGGAATTTGTATTCCTTTTTGGAGTGGGGGGTGGGGGGTATGCCTTTATTTGATAGTGACAGTAAAGAGATGACAGGAAATGAGTGGGACAGAGAGATGGAGCACGGCTGGGAAATGACCCAGGCTGGACTGGAATCTGGGTCCCCATGGGCATGCAAAACCCCCAGCAATTTTCATTCCTCCTCACAGAACTGCTCTAGCTGGGCCATGCTTGTAGAATGCCCTGCACACGCATGCGACTTCATAAAACCTCAATAGGGTCATCCCACGCCAACTGAACAAATCTCTGCACACTTGCATCTAAAAAAATCTGAAATTTTAGCAAAAGGCGAACTTTCGAAACTTTCATCGTCATTGTGACACAGCACTCCACGGCACACAGTGCTCACAGCACACAACAGAATTGCCTTTATGTCTCACTGGGGCAGCCCCAAACGGCAGCCCAAGGTAGCAGTGCAGCGGGACGGTTCCATGCTCAGGGTACTTGAGTCATGGAGGAGGATGGGGAGAGCACTGGTTAACTAGACTGCCTGTGCAGTCGCCTTCGACTGCTTAAGGTATATCCCCGAAACGCGACGCTTCCAGTCCCCCATCATTCCTACCACTCCCGTCCACCATTTTGTAAACGTATATGATACATACAGACGTGACATGACGTGCATAGGCTTAAAACCAAACGACTATTGTGAAAATGAAGCAAAAATGGGGCAAATGGTAATACTGTTTTAATGGTTCAGTGGATATACCACATTAGGTACAGTGTAATAACCAGTGTAACAATATTTAATACAATGTAATTTTTTTACTTACATCATGTGTTTGTGCGTAAGTGGTATTACATGGTATTGCATATTGTTACACTGGTATTACACTATATTACATGGTATTGCATACTGTTACACTCGTTATTACACTATACCTGATATTGCATATTGTTACACTGGTATTACACTAGTATTACATGGTATTAAATATTGTTACATTGGTTATTACACTGTACCTAATATGGTAGATTCACTGAAATGGTGAACCATTAAAATAAGGTGTTACCGGGCAAATCAATCCACCCAGTCAGAAGTTATGGGCCAAATGAAAATTCCGCCATTTTGAAAGTGTTGTCTTCCAAACTCGAATCAGTTCATGAACCTACCCTAGAGCATTCACGCACAAAATCTGGGACAAATACATCCACCCGGTCAGTAGTTATGGGCCAAAGAATAATTCGGCCATCTTGAATTCAGCCATCTTGAAAGTGTTGACCTCCAAACTCGAATCAGTTCATGAACCTACCCTAGAGCATTCACACACCAAATCTGGGACAAATCCATCCACCCGGTCAGAAGTTATGGACCAAACAAAAATTTGGCCATCTTGAATTCAGCCATCTTGAAAGTGTTGACCTCCCAACTCGAAGCAGTTCATGAACCTACCCTAGAGCATTCACACACCAAATCTGGGACAAATCCATCCACCCGGTCAGAAGTTATGGACCAAACAAAAATTCGGCCATCTTGAATTCAGCCATCTTGAAAGTGTTGACCTCCCAACTCGAAGCAGTTCATGAACCTACCCTAGAGCATTCACACACACCAAATCTGGGACAAATCCATCCACCCGGTCAGAAGTTATGGACCAAACAAAAATTCGGCCATCTTGAATTCAGCCATCTTGAAAGTGTTGACCTCCAAACTCGAATCAGTTCATGAACCTGCCCTAGAGCATTCACCCAAAAAATCTGGGACAAATCCAAACATCCGTTCAAAAGTTATCGCGTTAACACGAAAGACCTTACGCGGCGGACGCGGCGGCGGACGCGGCGGCGGCGCACGCAAAACCATTACATCCCCGACGCTCCGCGTTTCGGGGATATAATTATACCCCCCACCAACCTGGCAGGTTGGGAGTCAAACCGGCAACATTTGCACTACAAGTCTGACGCCCTGATCATCCTTGGATGTTCCATAGACATCCAAGTGAAAGGATTGAAATCTCTTTAAAAGTGTTATCCTTTCCCAGTTACAGACGGTTTTATGGGAGGAGGGGGCTGTTGACTTTGTTCAGGGATTGATTTTCTGCAAAATTGTGAGTTTACAACAAAAAAGACCATCTCTTCTCTTTGGCCCAATAGGCTTTTATGGGGCTAAGTATTCATTATGAATGGGACAATTGCACTTTCCATACATGAAAATGGGATCTTCTCAATGGTCAGTCCTTTTGAATTTCCAGAAATACACATCTTTAGCTGCAAAACTTACTGTACTTTGGTTATACTAGTGAATATTGGTGTATTATTGAGTAAATATTCATGAAAAGATAAAATTTGGTAATAGGCAGCACAGCTTCAATGAGCAGCATAGTTCTGGACACATTCTACACAGTGCACCTTTAATGTGTTGTTACAGTAACATGTAACTCGTCACACACAGTTAGGCTAGTTGATAGCAGGCAGTGTTATCCAAGGGCGCAAACATACCCAAAAAAATAGATGGTCCTTTGCTTCTTGGTTCTTTCTTTAGCACTCTCAGGAAGTGCAATCGCTGCTGGGCTTTTTTTTACACCAGTGCTGAGGTGTTGATTGAGAGCTCAGCAGAGATGTGTACTCCTAGTAATTTAAATGAGTCCACTCTCACCACACGTTCCCCGTAGATGTACAGGGGGGCAGGAGCATCTCTGTTTTCCTGGAGGTCCAGGTTGAGTTCCTTCGTCTTGGAGATGTTCAGGCCAGGGCCAGGTTGTTGGATGTACACCACTCATCCCTGGCTGTAGGCCTTATCATCGTTCCCCTCTGCTATCAACCCCACCACTGTAGCGACAGCTACCTAAATAGTAATGGTGCCGCCCTTATAAAAGATGGATAATAATAAGGTGAAAAGTTTTGGACGGTTCAAATGTGCGTACATGCCGAGTCACAAGTCTGAGTTCAGGTCTGAAAGTGACCAAGAATGAAAACGCCCATAGACTTTCAGGTCTTTGACATCCAGAACAGACACATTTGTCTCAATTAAATTCAATGCAGGAGCTTTGATGTGTGTGACATAAAAATATACAGTATTATATAAAAATATACCTTTACAAAGAGTGGGTATGTATCATTGTTGATTGTGCGAGAGTGGTACAATTCTCCATCATACCACAAGACTTTGCCAATTGGGGAATTCTCCTTTGTAAGAGCAAACATCTTCCTTGGGTCACAGCATTCCATGATCAGTTTCCTGTGAAGGAAATAACAGAAATGCATGTTACATTAAGGAGTCCTTTCTCAAAACCGTTGCCTCTAATCCTAACCCCGGAAAAAAGAGGAAATGAACAGGTATAATATGATCACAAATAATCATGAAGTTTTTAATTAGATATTGTTTGGTATTTATTACAGTACCCTAAATAATTTGCTTTTATGTCTTAACATTGATACACAAACACAATTGCTGCTTTTCTGCTACAAGCATCAATGGAAAGCAGCTTGAGTTTGCATGTCAAATTTGGTCATCTAATAATTTACCTCATAATTAGTTGTGATCATATTATACCTGTGCATTTCCTCTTTTTTTATAGGTTAGGGTGTGTGATGTGGTTGATCATTTTAAATATCTTGGGGTAACCTTTGACTCTTGTCCTAATTTTAAGCAGCATGTTAAAAAAGTAAGACACAAAAGTTAAAGCGAGTTTGTCTAATTTTAAACACATGAGACCTTTCCTACCCATGAAGGCTGCAAAGATTTTTATGCATGCAATGATATTTAGTCATATTTCTTACTGTTACACAACATGGTCACGCACATCAGAGAACATTCTAAAACCATTTAAGTCTCTCTTCAAGAGATCACTTAAAGTTCTTGATAAAAAGCCCATATGTCACCATTACTGTAACATTGTCAATTAAACAGTGGCTGAAAACTAATCAGACATGCACCCATTAATCATTAGAATTATCATTGTTTCACTTTTACATTTACTTTTTGTTTTCTTGTTATGTTGTTTTAGTATGAGTGGGCTACCTGGGACAACAGATGAAATGTAGCATCTATGCTAATTCTGGCATGTTTATATTGAAGCTTTCAAACTGATGTATTGATTAATTTGCATTGTACTATCCAAATAAATGAATGAATGAATGAATGAATGCTGCAGCTCCTCCACGGGCAAATATTGGAAGAATTCAGCACCACACTCGTAGACAGCTCCCCTTAAAAGCAACTTGGTGTCGGAATGGTGGTATAAAAAGTGTCGGAATGGCTGTATGTCGGATGATGGTTTCCCCCCATCCTATCAAGCATGTCATGCCCCTCAGCATAATCAAGGCAAACATTGGGCAGTAATCCCAAATCTCCCTGAATAGGCATATGAATCATGCTGTGAAGTCTCACTGTCCCCTTTGTCTGCTTGTAGGCCATTAATAGGCCTATAGCCTATTATAGGCTAGGCCTATATAGGCTATAACGTAAGTATTTGATCCCTTGCTGATTTTGCTGGTTTTCTCACTAATAAAGACATGATCAGCCTATCATGATCACTGTATATAAGGGTGGTTGACGTTTAAGGGCGTAACGCAAAAAACTCCCAAAGTTTTTCCAATTCCTGGGATGGGAAAAATTGAAAAAAAGAGGAAAAAAATAAAGCTCATAGTGGTTTGTGGAATTTCGCCAAATGTTTGCCATTTTGGGGAAAATGTGGCCTGCGGTGTGACATCCTTGGTGTGACATTTCTGTAAGATACAATAAAATTATTAATATTCTGCACAAACATATCCCCCATGCTCTTTGTACAATTGTTCCTTTAACCCCCACCCCACACACACACTACTACCCACCCGCACCCACACCCCCACCCACACACGCCTATGCATTGTACAGGCAGATTACTGTGATTTCACTGCATGGTTTCACTGTATTACTTGTAATAATTGTGTGAATTTGACAAATAAATCTCCTGGTATCCTTATATCCTTGCATGACACATGAAAAACAAGCAAGGATTGAGTAACACATTGCATAAGCATGTCACACCGCATGACATGAAGTCACACCACAGGAAATTCACTGCATTGTGGTCATTTTAATCCTTTTGTATATATGACTGACCTCTGAGATCATGCTAACTAGATAATGATATTGTGTTTAATCTTAATATGTGTTTTCATTTAAAAAAAACCTTTTTCCCCTTCTATAAGAGCAGTCACACCACAGGACACCATAAAATGAACCAAAGCATTGCGTGACAGAAACATTGCAATATGTAGACATATTAAGAGGTGAAGAGTCACCTTAAACTTCCAGACCACTCTCCAATAGCTGAGGTACTGACTGGTTAGGAGCCTGTCTTTAAGACCCTTGTAGTTGGCCTTGCAGCTGCCCGTTCACCAACATTGACATACATGTCACCCCGCAGGACGCAATTTGTGTTACGAAATGGAACTTGTAGTTAATATTACTGTCTTGATTTTTTTCACATTCACATATCTTAATATCAAGTTAATATTTATGCAATCATGCCAAATTCTTCATATATTATTCAAAATGCTGTTGGTTAATTTATATATATGTTATATTCCAGGTTTCATTAATGTTACAGTCACACTGCAGGATATTTGACATATAGGCTAAACCTTTACATAAATCTTAACAAAAAAAGTTTATTCTCATCTAAGACTAATATGAAACATAATGTACCACATCTTCTTTATTGACATTTGTTTTTAAGAGGAAAAATAACAGTTTTGTAGGTTTTGTTAAGAAAAACAAGGCGTCACGTCTCCCACCCATAAATATATATATAGGCCTTTCAACTTTGCTAGCCTACTACATAGGCTTACTGCGCGTGCGTGGTGGGACAAATCTGCCCGGTCTGCGGCTGAAGACCTGGAAAATTGGCAAGCATGATTGATGTGATTAATGCCAGAACAATGTAGCCTACGATTTGATGCGTTCGGGAATTTAGCAACCAGAAGTGGTAATAGCCTACATTTGAAACAAAAGCTGGCATTTAGGTCTATAAATGTCTTAATAACAAATGTGAAAACAAAACGTGCAACACATGAAATGAAAGAAACCCTGTCGTGCCAAAAAGTGAGTGCCTGCCAGAACACGAGTGCCCTCATTGAAACCAATGACATTTTTTTGAGAGAAAATTATACCATTTCTTGCAGAATGAATTACATAATTTATGAACTAAAAATATGCTTATGAAACATTACTCGTCCTGCACTTAATATGAGCTATTTGAATGAAACTGTAACATTTGTTATGACAATTCTTCGATTCTTTCATGGAAATAATACTGAAATTGTAACCAGTTCTTTGTAATACTTCCAGAAGGAATGTAGATGCTTTATTGATAGGCTTTCCATCTTAAATTGTGTCAGATTTATCTGCAAAAATGGGTAAAAACTATCTGAAAAATTGGTCATCGGTTTCCATTGGTTTCAATGAGGGCACTCGTGTTCTGGCAGGCACTCGCTTTTCGGCACGACAACCCCAAATGCAATCCTACTCGATTAATTTACGCGTCAATTTAGACACGCCTCATCTGCTAAAATTGTGCTTAAAAGGCCTACCTGAATGTATCAATCCCCGTCTGATTTTTCGTCCACAAATTTCCCTGTCGAAGGACCTCTTCTGCTATGTCTTTATCGCTTGGAAGTCTATATGAGGGATATATGTACAGCCAGCATAGCACCAAAACGCACAGGGCGGCCCACACCGGCAGTTTGCTTCTGAGACATCTCGTGTACATCACTGCGTTTACTCTGATGTCCTAACGGTAAATCTCACCACGCAAGAGACGTTTAATTAGTCCAACATATAGAATTAGGTACGTCTACATGCCATCACTGAGATTCAACAGCGCGCGCACACAATAGGCTA
>NC_085871.1:2860000-2867500 GCF_034702125.1 Engraulis encrasicolus
CATTCTTTGGTTGGCAGACCACAGCGGGTTGCTGTTGGCTGTGGGGGTCTGCAGTAGCGTGCTGGAGTACAGTGTGTTCCAGGAGCAGCAGGGGCCAGTCCCTCTGTGCCGTTAACCCAGTTCCTGTGCTGCTGTCTGGGGCAAGCAGGGAGCACGGTCAGGGCGGTCAGTGGAGCAGGAGTAGATGTCTAGCATTAGCATAGCGCAGCAGAGCTGGTGACATACTCGTATAATAGGACCATATTGATGCAGGCAGCTGCCAGCTTAGGGAGGGTGACCTGTTTGCACAGCATGTGTTGAACATTTAAATACACACAGTAAAAAATGAATTCAATATTAAAAGATTTGATTTAACATCTTGGTATGGTTTTTTGTCCCAGAGTACTGTGTACTTAGTGTTGCTACCTATCATGGGTTTTCCTGGTTGTCCCATAGGGAAACTCTAGTTCTAAGTGTTGACTTAACACTGCATTGTTTATTGTGTACAGTCATGGGGCTACTGGAGAGAACCGTGTGAGTCAAAGGTATTGTGGCATCAGACAGTTACTGCAATATGCAAGCTGAAGATTCCCAAGACAATGGCACAGTACACAGTAAGAATAGTATCAGTCAGAAGGGAACTACCTTCTTTATCTTATTTAGCCTATGTCATATAAGCTACATGAATAGGAAATGCTAGTTCTGGTGTTGCCAGGAAAGGATACTATCTTTAGTATTATTGCGGTAAATCTGTGTTTTAAATGCTGGGTTGTATCCAGCCATAGCGTGTCTGTATTATTGTTTTGCGCTGTTGTGCGAGAGACCACTGCATAATCACACACCACAGCTCTGAGCAAGGTGGTCATTATCCAAATGTTCATTCTTGATTGCTAATAATTAAAAATCTACATTTTTGGCATGGCTAACTATTAGGTACGACTTTGCAATTAAAGACTGGAGTGAATACCAAATGCTATTATTATTCATTTATTTGTGATTTCTGATAATTAACAGCACACATTTTAGCCATGATTAAATATTACAATTCCCTTTATAATACCAAGTCACAATAAATGCCACAAAACAGTTATCATAATCTAAAATATATTTCAAGGGATTACACTTTCCATGCTAAAAACAATGCATCTATATATGTATGTATGTATGTATGTATGTATGTACAGTCCCAGGAAAAAGTTTGTACACCCTTTGAAATTTCTTACATTTCTGTCAAAATTGATCATAAAGCATGGTCTGATCTTCCCGGAAATCTCAAGAAGGAACAATCAGAGTCTGCTTTAATTAATTCCACCCAAACATTTACATGTTATCATATTTTTATTGGCCATAAGGCTATAACATTCACAGGAGAGCAAGGCATAAGTAAGTACACCCTTGCATTAAGTAGGTTTTAACCCTCCGTTAGTTGCAATAGCATCAACCAGACTTGTCCTGTAGTTGCAGATCAGATTAACAAAATGATCTGTTTGTATCTTGTCTCCCTCTTCTTTAGAGAACTGCCTCTCGTCAGCAAGGTTTGTGGGATGTCTGGAGTGCATAGCTTTCTTGACTTCATGCCATATAATCTCAATTGTTTTTTGTCAGGGCTTTGACTGGGCTATTTCAGAATGTGTATTTCATTATTATGAAGCCATTCTAAAGTCGATTTGCTTCTAAAGTATGGGTTGTTGTCACATTTCAGGACCCATACTCTTGTGTGCTTCAACTGTGTGACAGACTTCCTCACGTTTTTTTTCTGTAAAATATCACAATAAACTTGAGTTCATTGTTCCACTGATAATAGCAAACTGTCAAGGGCCTGAGGCAGCAAGGTAGCCGCATATAATGATGCTCCCGCCACCATACTCAGAGGAGGAGATGTAACCAAAAATAGCTAAAAATGGGATTCATTCTGCCAATCTAAAATTAATGGGGTTTCTGTCCAAAAAAATATTGCTGCACCTTTTGAGGTTTGCGAAAAAACATTTATATGCTTCATAGAATTACTGCAAAATATTCTGTAGACCAACGTTGAAACCAAAGTTGAATTGTTCAGGGGAACACACAATGTCATGTTTGGAGGAGAACTGGAGAACCATACCTTCACCAAAACATCATCTCCACCTTTGAGTATGGTGGCGGGAGCATCATTATATGCGGCTACCTTGCTGCCTCAGGCCCTTTTCAGTTTGCTATTATCAGTGGAACAATGAACTCAGAAAATGATCGAGATATTTTACAGAAAAAAGTGAGGTAGTCTGTCACACAGTTGAAGCACACAAGAGGATGGGTGCTGAAATGTGACAACAACCCATACTTTAGAAGCAAATCGACTTTAGAATGGCTTCATAATAATGAAATACACATTCTGGAATAGCCCAGTCAAAGCCCTGACAAAAAACAATTGAGATTATATGGCATGAAGTCAAGAAAGCTATGCACTTCAGACATCCCACAAGCCTTGCTGACGAGAGGCAGTTTTCTAAAGAAGAGGGAGACCATATACATCCAGATTGTTTTGTTAATCTGATATGCAACTACAGGAAACATCTGGTTGAGGTTATTGCGACTAATTTAGGGTTAAAACCTATTGAATGCAAGGGTGTACTTACTTATGCCTTGCTGTCCTGTGAATGTTTACATCTTGTAATATGAAAACTTGTAAATATTTGGGTTGAATTAGTTAAAGCAGACTCTGGTTGTTCCTTCTTGTGATTTCCGGGAAGATCAGACCATGTTTTATGACCAATTTTGACAGAAAGGTAAGAAATTTCAAAGGGTGTACAAACTTTTTCTTGGGACTGTATGTATGTATGTATGTATGTATGTATGTATGTATGTATGTATGTATGTATGTATGTATGTATGTACAGTATGTATGTATGTATGTATGTATGTATGTATGTATTGTGGTGTGTGAACATGTATGGTGCACACTGTACCTATGAGCAGGCCCGCCGACAGGAACAAATGGGTATGTTGTCCAGGGCCCAGGGAGAGAGGGGCCCAGAATTGGGTCACCATTACATTGTATGTATTCAGAGGGGGGGCCCTTTAAGATGAATGTGTCCCGGGCACAGTCAAGGCAGCCAGCAGCGTTGTGTATGAGAGAATATAAATCACACTTTACATGTAGCCGACTAGCTGGCGTTTCACAATATCAGATTATGGCTGAATGTGAATGTGTGCAAGTGGGGCTGCTGCAGTAGGCTACAGTAAGCTGGCGACTATCCCGCTGGTCGGCACCTAACCAGATTAGATCACATTAGTCAAACGATAGGATTAGTTTATTACAGCATGCCAACACCTCCAATGATGGCTTGATCAGTCTGCTCTGCTCTGCTCTCCGCTGCACTGCACTGTGTTGCCTGCTGCCCTGCTCGCCTGCCCTCCGTCTGGCCACACAGGCTGCATCCCTCCTTCACTCTATGCAGCTTCTGGTATCGTTATTCCATACGTAGCTCCTACATACTGTAGCTCTCACTCTCTGTTGCTCTGGCTTTCCCCTTCTCTTTCTCTTTCACTCTCTTTCTGTCTATCCCTCCCTGTTGCTCCGCCTCTATTTCTGTTGGTCCCTTCCTTTCTTATTCCCTTTATCTCTCTCTCTCTCTCTCTCTCTCTCTCTCTCTCTCTCTCTCTCTCTCTCTCTCTCTCTCTTCTCTCTCTCTCTCTCTCTCTCTCTCTCTCTCTCTCTCTCTCTCTCTCTCTCTCTCTCTCTCTCTCTCTCTCTCTCTCTCTCCCTATGTCTATCTGTCTCTCTCTCGCTCACTCCACAGTATTCCTCTATCCCTCTATTTTTTGCACCCCTGCCCCTGTCTCTGTGGTACTCTGTGGATCATGGGGATAGGAATCCATTCCTTGCACAGTTGAATTGAAAAATAATCACAAGTTGAGGCGGTCATGGTTTGCTGATACACTGGGATCGGTGGGGATTTGGTCCCGGCTGAAACAGGGGCATGATGTTTTTTATATAGTATATAAATGATTCCTTCTTTTTTTCGATAAAAATGGATAAAGGAAAAAACAATTAGCTGATATGAGGAAGCCCTGGTGTAGTAATTATCAGCAGACACACACACACACACACACACACACACACACACACACACACTCTCTCTCTGCCCTCCTTCGTACAAGCCAGCACTTCTCATCAGTCTCATCATCTTGAAAAAGCGCTTGTACGCATGCACGCACGCACGTACGCACGCACGCACGCACGCAGGCACGCATGCATGCACGCAGACACGCACGCAGGCAGGCAGGCACGCAGGCAGGCACGCACGCACGCACGGACACACGCACACACAGTACACACACACACGCACACACACACACACACACACACACACACACACACACACACACACACACACACACACACACACACACACACACACACACACACACACACACACACACACACACACACACACACAGACTGTGACCAGACCACTGGAGTCAGCACTTTTCCAGTAAATGAAAGTGAGTTTGTATAGTTTATGTAACGCTAGTTTTATGACGCCATTACTCCCTGGCCATGACAAGCTAAAAGCGCTTAGTGCCTGACCCTGCTGTGCTGTACTGTGCCTTGCCATACTGTGCTCGCCTCACTAACCTGGTGAATCACATCACTCACTAGCACATTAACACAGAGACACTCTACATGAGACGAAACACTGAAGAAAACGTCCATAGAAATGAACGGGGAGCAATTTGTAATGCCAATATGGCGTGAACTGCCATCTCCGTATGTGTGTGGGGAGTTCACTGTCAGTCCTGTTGGATCAATTCAAGGGTTATGGATATAATTTTGAGAAAACATGTCTACTTGCTTTTGGTGTTGGTTTTAGAGCTAATGTAACTGTATAGTAGTATAGGTAATACATAACCTGTTGTGGTATGTGGTGGTTTTCATATATACTGTATGCATATACAATACATTGTTTTGGTTTAACAAAACTCCCCCCCCCCACTTTTTTGTCTTTCTTGGCCAGAAACTTTGTGACTGTCTGCATGTGATGCAGCTGGCTAAAGTTTAGTAAGTCTCTCTGCCCAAGTTCCGGTAGCATTAGGGTAATTTATAAAGAGTAGAAATGTCTTGGCTGTCATTGGAAAGCAATAGCACTGCAAACTCTTTTAAAAAATAAAATAAAAACCCCTTCCAAAGGCCCAAGATATCTTACATTAAATGCCACTGCTGTCAGAGAATAAGCACACCAACAGAGGGTGGTGCCGCCTCCCCTCCCCTCCCCTGCTCTCCTATTTTCTATTTCTCTCTTTCCTTTTGGTTTGTTTACTGTGAGGATCTTAAGCTGCCATTGTTGTGCAGCAGTGTTCCTGGTTCCTACAGCAGTGTCCCTCCCCGTCCTACTCTGCTGTGTGTGTGTGTGTGTGTGTGTGTGTGTGTGTGTGTGTGTGTGTGTGTGTGTGTGTGTGTGTGTGTGTGTGTGTGTGTGTGTGTGTGTGTGGTGAGAGAGAGAGAGAGAGAGAGAGAGAGAGAGAGAGAGAGAGAGAGAGAGGAGAGAGAGAGAGAGAGAGAGAGAGAGAGAGAGAGAGAGACAGAGAGAGAGACAGAGACTGAAACAGAGAGAAAGAGAAATAGAGTGTGTGCTGTATGTGTGCACTTGTGTGTGGTGTGTGAGAGAGCATGTATTTGTGTGTCAGCGAGAGTGTGTGTAGGTGAGAAAATGGTTGTCAAGGATTTTCTCTATTCAGTCCTGAACAATGGAGACAGGGGCTGTAGACGTTACAAGAAAAGAGGTGTTAGTCCTTCAGCGGTGGTTGTACATGTTGATAAAAAAAACGATCCAGTAGAATTAATTCTCGCCTTATCTCTATGGCATTCAATTTCAGCCTTTAGTTAAAGAAGCACGAACAGCACAATTTCACCACACGAAATGCAGTATTATCTTAATCATACACAGCTGGACAAAACAATCCCCCCACATTTTTCCTTCAAAAGTTGGTTTCACACTACTTATTGAGTTGGTTCTATTTTTGCCTTGAATGTGAGGAGCAAAACAGTCAGGGCCGGATTAAGGAGGCCAGGAGCCCCTAGGTCACATCTTGCTGTGGGCCCCCCAGAAGGCAAATTTTGTGACAAATTTGCATAGACAGCGACATATTTACGAGCTAGGAATTAAGGATAACATACGAACAGTACTGAACTACACAGGTACATTTTTCAATATTGCATGTTGCCACAGTTTTGCCATGTTTCATTTTTGGTTAATCAGGGCCCCCCTGGCAGGTGGGGGCCCCTATAGCTGCAGCCATATCTAGCCTGTGCATTAATCATATCGAGCCATATCTAGCCATATCTAGCCTGTGCCCTAAAACAGTGGAGCCACATGGTGGTTGGAAGAACACATGGTGGAGTTTGCTGTGCTCTGCAAGCTGTGGAGATGTGACGATGATGACGATGATGATGATGGTGATGCTGATGACGACGATGGCGAAGGTCATTGAGTGAAAGCTTGTCATGTGAATGTGTGTGGGTGAAGCTTGACAACGTCAGGTAGTTGTGAGTCTCCTCAAGAGTGCACATGAACAGGAAGAAGGCAAAAGGCAAAAGGCTTTCTTGTCTATAGACTGACTGGGTGTTGGAGCACAAAGCATCCTTGGAATGAAGAAAATGAAAGAAATGTATTGGAGCATTGCGAAAAAATTAGCACACAGAACCCATACAGAAAAAGAAGATAACAGGGAGGGAAACTATTATTCTATAAACAAGGAAAACAGACGTGATTCCTGAAAAACAGATTACTTTCAGGAACAACAGAATTATTTTATTAAAGGATGCCCATTAGCCATAACAGTTCACTTGTCTTCCTGGGGTTACAGGTTACAGGCAGTATGTACCTTACTATGACTGCTACAATAGTACTATACTACAAAAGTAATTCCTAAATATCATAACTATTGGAACGTTGCCATGGTAAAATAACACACAGAGCGCTGTTACATGCAAGAGTATTTTGGTTTCAAACAGAAGGTATTCGGTTTCAGTTAAGTTCGGGAGTATTCTGTTTATGTGTGTGGAGCAGCGTTCTTCAACCGGAATGTTCCACATTCGGAATGAATGAAGAGTTTACATGACTGTTGCGCAAAGTGGTGCGCAAATGGAATACTGCCCCCATTCTGTGTAGCCACACCTCCATACGACTACACCACTATGACAGTGCACAGGGCCTTTAGTAATATGTTACGACTTGGTCATTCTGGTAGCAGCTTAGTTATAAGAAGGGCCGTGTCAGCAGGAGTTATTGTTTTGTCACAACTGATGATTAAAGCTTTGTTATGAGAACTGAAACAGTCACTGAAAGTGAATGCAGACATTTAAAAGTGGATGCACTGCAATTCCAAGAGAAGGAGTGTGTGATGCACGTCGTCAGCAGCTAATTTACAACAGGGGGCGCCTTACTTGTGATCGAAATCGGAAGAGTCTTAGCATGTAACTGCGCTCGCAGTTTGAAGGCAGAAGGATATCCCCACAGCACACCAAGTGTTAGTTTTAGGGTG
>NC_085871.1:2872500-2875000 GCF_034702125.1 Engraulis encrasicolus
CACAGAATACAGCACAGCACAGCATAATGCAGCAGGGTGCACCACACCACAGCACAGCACAACACAGCACAACACAGCTTAGCAGAGTGCAACCCATCCCATCCCATCCCAGTGCAGCGCAGACCATCCCAAGGCAACCCAGACATCTGGCAGACAGGCAGATTGCGAGTCTGTTGCCTCACTGGCTAGAAAAGCTAAAGCAGAGATCAAGAGGTCATCTCCCATGAGGGTTGCGCACACACACACACACACACACACACACACACACACACACACACACACACACACACACACACACACACACACACACACACACACACACACACACACACACACACACACACACACACACCCTTTTGTATAGAAAGCCCCCTGCTTTGCCACCCCCCCCCCAAAAAAAAAACCTCCCCCCAAACAACCATCACAACACACCCCCACCTCCTCAAACTAAAGCCTTAGTTTCCATTCCACTCACTTACTCACTCAGTGCAACAAGTCATCTAAGGACAGGCCACTCAGGACAAGGAACAACAAGGAAGAAGAAGCTTGTGTGCTGTTGGTCTTAGTTCAAGAAGGTGCCCACGTTTTCGGAAATTGTGATTTAACTGATTCAAGTTTATTCGGAAAGCTATACATTCTACACTCAGACGAAGGTATTGTATAAACATATTTTTTTTTCTGTAGATAAAGTAGGTTTATTTTCTGAACATTTTTTGGAAAGCATTAGCATTAGCTTGGTATTTAAGTTAGATCAAAGATTAAGGGTGATAGGAATGCGAATAGCAATAGCACAATTTGTATTCGCATGACTGAGAAAGTGAGGTGAAAGGATAAATGTGACTTTGGAAGAAGGAAGCACAGTATGTGTGTGGGTTTGACAATTGCAATGCGGCTGCGATATGTGTGTGTGTGTGTGTGTGTGTGTGTGTGTGTGTGTGTGTGTGTGTGTGTGTGTGTGTGTGTGTGTGTGTGTGTGTGTGTGTGTGTGTGTGTGTGTGTGTGTGTGTGTGTGTGTGCGCGCGTGTGTGTCTGAGGTCAACGCTAATCTGTGGTGAGGTGACCTGGCGGCTGTCTCTGTTTTGGCTTCTAATCCTGAAAAAATCCCTCCGAGATCTCATCTTCCTCATCGCCACCCATCTCAGCCATGGCTTAAGGTGTCACTGCCATACTGTAGCTTAGCTTAGTTAAGCTTAGATTACAGTGCTGTTGCGACACTGCCTTAGCCTATCTTAGCTTCGATTGCTACACTGCCTCATAGCTTAGCTCCCATTACAATGATATTGCCTTATCTTATTTTGCTACATTGTCTACGCCTAGCATTGACAGTAATAATGCCTTTGCCACACTTGTCATTCAGCCAGCAAATGTCTAGCCCTATGCCTGTCGTGCGTTGTCTTTAGTCGGCTGTGCAATGCTGTGTATTATCTTCTGTGGTGACTGGTGTCCTCAGGCCTACGTTGTCTAAATGTGCAAAATTATTTGCCCACTGTAATTATAATGGATTGAGTGAATTTGATTTGAAGAATCGTCTCATACCATTAATGCAGTGGTTCTTAACCTTTTTTCATCACGCACCCCCTTACCTGTGACCAAGACAAGCCGCGCACCCCCAACCCAAACTTCTACACTTCTATATACCCTTAAAAAAATGATTTAAGTGATTTATCACAATGATTCTTGCTTGAGACCTTCATCAATACCTTAATGACTTGACATTGGAGACCAAATCAAGTTTAAATTTGGTTTCGAATTGGCCTAATTATAATGTTTTGGACACAACCTCAACACAAACAGAATTCCGTGCACCCCCTGAAATCTCTGGCGCACCCCCAGGGGGTGCCCGCACCCCAGGTTAAGAACCACTGCAGTAATGTATACTTATACGCACTGTACATACATACATGGAAGGATTTTTTGTACCCCTTCGTAAAATCAGACACAGTATAGAATGAGGAGGTTGTTGACATGTTATTCTCCATTTGCGCTTCATTTGAGGGTCTTTTTTCATTGTTGATTGGTTGCATTTCCCGTCTCTCTCCTCTCCTCTCTCTATTCCACGATGCGCTTTGGTGTTATTTTGGGGGGCCGAGCAGCGATAAGGTGTCAAACAATTATCACATCCAGAGGAGTATCTATCCAGGGCATCTGCGAACAGCTGTGTGAAGACCCGGCATGTGACATGCCAGTTTGATGGGAGAACAGAGGGGGGACTTAGCGACATAGATCCTCCGCTGTGTGTGTGTGTGTGTGTGTGTGTGTGTGTGTGTGTGTGTGTGTGTGTGTGTGTGTGTGTGTGTGTGTGTGTGTGTGAGAGTGTGTGTGTGTGTGGGGGGTGAGGCCTGCTGTATGCTGTGTAGAGATGAAAAGGAAATGAGTACTCATATCTGAGCCTATAGGGGCTACAATAGAAAATGGAATGAATACAAGTGAATGAACCAGCTCATATCTGAAACAAAATATTCCTTAGTCTAAAACAATTCGGGTGAAACGGAAAAAACCT
>NC_085871.1:2915000-2917500 GCF_034702125.1 Engraulis encrasicolus
CACACACACACACACACACACACACACACACACACACACACACACACACACACACACACACACACACACACACACAGTGCAGTCAGTCCTGTGGCGTTGGTGTAATGGTAATGACTGCCTGATGTGCATAACGGGCACCTTTGTTTGGGTCCCAGAGGCATCATTAAGCGCAGCTAAGGAAATGGATAGATGCTGAGAGTTGTCTGAAGACACAAAGTGAAGTTGTTAAACGGTCCTCTGGAGCTTCTCTCTCTCTCTCTCTCTCTCTCTCTCTCTCTCTCTCTCTCTTCTCTCTTCTCTCTTCTCTCTCTCTGTCTCTTAACTCACATTACCAAACACACACACACGCACGCACACACGCACGCACACACGCACACGCACACGCACACGCACACACACACGCACGCACACACGCACGCACACACGCACACAAACACACTATTTTCACAGGTTTTAACATCAGGCTAAATTGATAGTCAATACCAGGATGCTTTGGCCTTTTGTCGATCTTGACCACTTCAGCACTCTCCGGCCCATGGTCACTCCTCCATCCTCCTCTCCCTTCTCTTCCTCCTCCAACACAATTCCTCTCTTTCTCCACTTTCCCTGTTCCTCCTCCTATTCTTCCTCTTCTCTACCATCCTGCCTCTCTTCCTCCTCTTCCTCCTCTACCACCCTCCACTCTTCCTCCTCCCCCTGTTCCTCCTCCCCTCTCTTCTTCCCCCTGTTCCTCTCCTCTACCACCCTGCCTCTCTTCCCCCTCTTGGTGATTGTTGTTTTGTGACAACATCCATTAAGCCTCCACCTCACTAATCCACTCGACCTCTCGCTGTGCCTCCTATCTAATTCTGTCCATTCAGTCTGCCGTAGCTCAGCCAGTGCTGGCCGGATGTCAGCCAGAGGTAGGGGTTGACTGGCTGGCTGGCCCTACAGTAGGTGTTTTAAAGAAATTACATCTTGGCTTGTCCCATTTGACACTTTCTATCCAATCCCATCCATGGAACACTCACGCACGCACGCACGCACGCACGCACGCACGCACGCACGCACGCACGCACACACACACACACACACACACACACACACACACACACACACACACACACACACACACACACACACACACACACACACACACACACACACACACACACACACACACACACATATAAAAGGACAAGCCAGTCTGTCAAAGAACCAGCCAGTCTGGCAGTCGCATTCACATCCACAAGGGCCATAGGAGGATGTCTGGCTGTCCGTCTGAGTGTCTGTCTGGGGATTAAAGATGGCTTTAAAGGGCACCTTGTCCCATCTCACTGCCTCCCATCCCCAATTCACTGCACCACTCACCAAAAAAAAAAGAAAGAGAAAAATCCCTCCTACCGATTCTCTACGGGTTGCCACTGAACCGCCACCCCTGCCGCGAGTAAATTAAATATTGACTTCTGGTATTGACTTGTAGATCTAATTTGAAGTGATCGTAGATGAGCAATAATGGGCCAGAAAGAAGAGTGCTGGTGCCTTCAGTGCATCTGTTGGTTGGTGGATGGGAGAGTCATCTCTCTCTCTCTCTCTCTCTCTCTCTCTCTCTCTCTCTCTCTCTCTCTCTCTCTCTCTCTCTGTGTGTGTCCGTGATTTTGGATAATTGGCTGAATGGCAGAAATCATGAACTGGTGAAGAAAAAAGACCCACTTTGGGTCTGTGTTGTTAAAGGGCACATGGCATTAGCTAACTAGCATGAAGCGGCAGCTATGGAGATAACCAGAAGGAAAGACAAGAACAAAAGCAAACAAAGCTGGAATGAGGTTATATATGAATACAGTATTGTTATGAACATTTTGTCATAGAAAAATCTTTCTGAAAGAAAAAGACAAGAAAGCTCCCGCACTCTGTTCACATTTGCAAGGTTTACTGTGACGTTTTGGTCTGCTGACCTTCTCGGGAGCTGTCTTGTCTTTAACGTTGGTAACCCAGGGGTTCCACTCCTACGCACCCGACCAAAGGAGGTGTGCAAGAACTCTACACTTACCAACTTTCTGAAAGAAAAGAAATGAGGGGCAAGGCATGCATCAAACGATGTGGTTAGCATGGTCACTAAGAGCCAGTGTGCAAGTCGAAGTAAACAATGCTGAAAAACATTATTTGAATAAAAAGCCATGGAGATTGGCATGCTGATTTTGTGCACTTCCTGTTGTGAATTTGGAAAGTAGGTTCTGCAGTGGGCACTGGCGTCTCCATGGCAGGCACGCGCGCACACACACACGCGCGCACACACGCACGCACGCACGCACGCACGCACGCACGCACGCGCGCACACACACACACACACACACACACACACACACACACACACACACACACACACACACACACACACACACACACACACACACAGAGTGCAGATGGTAAATTTAGTAGAGAAGTGTACTGAGCGTCTCCATGCAAACGAGGAGATCCCAGAAGCAACGCCATGGGCAGTAGCCAATCAGACTGCAGAGGG
>NC_085871.1:2927500-2932500 GCF_034702125.1 Engraulis encrasicolus
CATGCCATTCTTATAAACTTGCTTTTTTTACCAGAATGGCAATGACCCAGTCGTTATGTACTGCTAAAGGCCCTGTGTACTGTCATAGAAATGTAGTACTATGGTTGTTAAGTTTGACTATTGCAGTGCTCCATTGATGGATCAGCTAAGAAGAGGTGTTGGGCCAGGTAAATAAGTAAATGGTTAAAGTCACTGTTCTGTCTCAAATAAAGGCATAAAAGCCCAAAATTAATCTTAAAAGTTATTTAAAGGTAGTGAAAGATTTTTGTCTTCTTTTGGGATGTAGTGGATCATGGGGCTGTGGTGTCGATTAAAGGTACAGTGGTGTTTGGTGTTGTACTGAGGTACAGTCAGAGATATGGGGGAGTGGCGGTGAGCTACTGAGTAACAAAAGTGGCACCACGAGGTCATTGTTGGGTAAACAGTAGGGGGCAGCCATGGCCTACCTGTATAGGAGGTTGACTTCAGATCAGAGAGTTGCAGGTTCAGATCCCATCCTTCCACTCTCTATCTCATTCCATGGCTGAGGTGCCCTTGAGCAAGGCAACTAACCCCACACTGCTCCAGGGACTGTAACCAATACCCTTTACTTAAAAAAATAACAGTGAGTTGCTTTGGATAAAAGCGTCAGCTAAGTGTAGTGTAATGTAATGTAATGTAGACTAAACCAGGCATGACCACAGCGGAGCCACACAGTGATGTGATGGCCGACAGTAGCTAACACTGGAGTTAATGAGGCCCGTAATGAGCACTACTCTGTGACTGTCCTGTCATTATGACCAGGGAAGCCGACATGGGCAGAACAAAAGGGTCAGTTGTCCAGGGCCCAGGCAGAAGGAAGAGGCACAGAATTGTCTGTGTGTGTGTGTGTGTGTGTGTGTGTGTGTGTGTGTGTGTGTGTGTGTGTGTGTGTGTGTGTGTGTGTGTGTGTGTGTGTGTGTGTGTGTGTGTGTGTGTGTGTGTGTGTGTGTGTGTGCCACCTGTTGCTGTACTCTGTATACTCCCCATTTCCTCGCCCCCCCATTGGCCTGCATGCAGAGCCACTGACAGCTTTTGCCAGGCCCGGGACACAGTCATCTGAAAGGACCACTCTCTCAATACATGCAATTTAGTGAGGACCCAGTTCTGGGCCGACTTCTCTCCCTGGGCCCATGACAAGCAACCCCTTTGTCCCCCACCCCGTCGACTTCCCTGTTCCCATCCCTCATCCATCTCTTTACGGGCCCCCATTAGTGAGCAATGGAGCTACCTGATTGGTTGCCGAGGGCCCCTGAGCTCCATAACTCCTGAATAACGTGTTGGCTACCAGCTCAGCACCACGGGTGACCTTTGCAGCACTGCCTTGCTCACTTCTGACCTCACGCACACACAAGCACATGTACGCACGCACGCACGCACGCACGCACGCACGCACGCACGCACGCACACACACACACACACACACACACACACACACACACACACACACACACACACAGGGGCACATACACACACGCACACACATGCACGCCCGTGCGCACACACACATGCACGCACGCACACACACATGCACGCACGCACACAAACATAACCCCATTCTCAACTATTCCTTCACTCTCTATTTACGTCCCTCTCTCTCTCTCTCTCTCTCTCTCTCTCTCTCTCTCTCTCTCTCTCTCTCTCTCTCTCTCTCTCTCTCTCTCTCTCTCTCTCTCACGCACACACACAGACACTTGCTCATGTACCCGTCGCCCTCCATTGTAGCGGTAGCAGCGTAGCACAATAGGTCTGGCTGCCATCAGTGGCACAGCGGGAAGATGTAGGGGAGCCAATAAATATCCCTGTTATGTCACCAGCCAGATAGACCTATTCCTCTCTCTCTCTCTCTCGCCTCCATCTCTCATTCAATTTCTCAGTCTCTTTCTCTTCCCTTTTGTGCTCTCTATCTATCCCGCTCTGTCTCTCACTTCCCTCTCAACCCCCCTGCCCCCCCCAACCTCATCTTCGGGCTCATCCCTCTTTCTCCCTCTCTCAATATCTCTATCTTTGCCCTTCTTTCTCTCTCTTTCTATTTCTTTCTCAGTGTCTCTCTTTTTTCTCTCTTTCTATTGCTCTCCACCCCCTTTTGCTCTCTCAGTCTCTCCTTCCCTCGCTATATATCTCACAGTTATCACCCTACTTCGTTCTCAATATATCCCCCTCTCTCTTAATCTGCCTCTGCCTTCCTCTTTCTTCCTCTCTATCCCTCTCTCTCTCCCTCTCTCTCTCTCTCTCTCTCTCTCTCTCTCTCTCTCTCTCTCTCTCTCTCTCTCTCTCTCTCTCTCTCTCTCTCTCTCAATATGTCTCTCTCAGTGACACCCACTTGTTCTCCAGCAGTGGTAAATGAATTTATAGTGGAGGCCAGTGTGTGTTCCACCCTACTGTACAGTAAATGCTATTCCTCCGCAGAGCATGGATGTGATTTTATCTGCTGTGCCGGGCTGGGCTGTGCTGGGCTGGGCTGTGCCGGGAGACAGTCGGAGAGTTAGTGGGGCGAGTGTTTTATTATTGACCCACCGAAAGCCCCACAAGGCAAGCCAAGCATCGCCAGATGGAACGCAGAGGCAATTCAAGGCCCTGTGTGTTTCATTTTCAGTTGCTTGTTATCAAAATGTGTGCTGGCCATTTACAGGCACAGTCATTTGGCACAAGTATGTACCACCACCACCAAATTCCAAGTCTTCTGATTGGACTTACATGTTATATTTTTTGTGCATTGGGTATGTGCCTTTTGTGCATTTTGGTTTATTCTTGTTTTTTTCATGCACCATCTAATCTAACGTATCTATTTTGGTGCATGGTTTTGGAAATCATTTTGTAATCGTTATCACATTATAAACTCCACTAACGTCTATGGATATCTTGTTTTCACTTCTCAGCTCTGGCAAGAAGATAGTATGTGAAATCTTACGCATGGGACCCCATAATGTTCACCATTCCACCCGGGTAACGCTGCACTCATCACATCACACACAGTTCTTAGTAATACATTACGACTGAGTTATTTCCATTCTAGTAACAGAAAGTGTATGGCAGGGGCCTGGTTGTAGGAGTGTAGCCCCATAATGCATGCCATTCCTGCAGTGGAACACTGTCATGGACATTGAAAAGTCTGCCATACTACAGTACTATTGCATAACACAGGGCCTTTAGTAATGCACTACGACTTGGTCATTGCTATTCCAGCAACAGCACATTTTTATAGCAGGGGCCTTGTCTTACAGTAAGAGTTTAACGGCATATTGTGACTCAAGCACTTTCTTGGCTTCAACTGTGAGATGGTAAAACACTCCTGGGCTTCATTTTAGAGAAGAACACTTTGATGTGCAGCCGGCTCCAACAGCCACAGTAATGAGAGTGCTGTATCAACTAGATCTACATGGGGCTCATCATAGACAAGAGCAGAGCGTACTCAGAACGGCATGACAGGTCTAGAGGAGAGAGGGAGAGAGAGGGAGAGAGAGAGAGAGAGAGAGAGAGAGAGAGAGAGAAAGAAAGAAAGAAAGAAAGAAAGAGAGAGAGAGAGAGAGAGAGAGAGAGAGAAAGAAAGAAAGAAAGAAAGAAAGAAAGAAAGAAAGAAAGAAAGAAAGAAAGAGACAGAGAAAGAAAGAGAGAATATGGGAATAGAGGTAGAGAGAGAGGGAGGTGTGTAGAGAGAACGAGAGACTGATAGAGAATAAGAAAGAGAGAGAGGAAGAAGGAAAGGGAAAAAAATAATTAAAAAAATCCATCTATCCCCCTCCGGATCCAGAGCCCATAGTTAGGCCCTGCTACTGGATTCCTGTGTGGCTCTCAGTGTCACAGTGTGAAGAGCACATGAAAGACAGAGATGGGGGGAGAGAAACTGTGTGTCAGCTAAGTGAGCGAAGAGAGAGAGAGAGAGAGAGAGAGAGAGAGAGAGAGAGAGAGAGAGAGAGAGAGAGAGAGAGACAGAGAGAGAGAGAGAGAAGAGGGAAAGAGAGAGAGAGAGAGAGAAAGCGAGAGAGAAAGAGAGAAGAGAGAGAGAGAGAGAGAGAGAGAGAGAGAGAGAGAGAGAGAGAGAGAGAGAGAGAGAGAGAGAGAGAGAAGAGGGAAAGAGGCCTCCAGTGGCTGCAGAGGGAGGGGCGAGAATCAGCTGATTGACAGAGAAAGAGATGTAGAAGAAGGGGAAGGGGCCGCGAGAGAGGGGCAAAGTCTTTGTGTGTGTAGGGCAGATTATAGTTCAGCAACGGCGCCTGTTGCTTACGGTCGCTAACCACTGTTGATGTTATAGATCTGCGCACGAGGTGTCATGTCGTTAGCTACATTTGGCTACATAGCTACAAGGCTACAGTTCAGTAGTCAGACTGCAGGCATTGTGCTGCGAGTGCTAAACTGATGTAGTGTTTGTTTGCTACTTACTAATTCAGTCATTGTAGCTTCATTTATTTACACAGACTAGAAAGAAAGTGTTCCTATTCCACAGAATATTGACAGTTTGGCTCTCGTAAACTACCGGAGAACTGTGCCGCCACGAGAAGAAGGAAGTATCGAGACGACCAATCACAGCGCCTTTTCTCTGCGACCTTCGCAACCGTCTGTCGCGTAGTCAGGATTTTTTTGAGGCGCGCGACGACGGTTGCAGAGCCTCTGCGCGGGGGGTGTGGTCGCGCACAGACGGTTGCACAGGCTCTGCAACCGTCAGCGCCAATAAGTATAAATTGGCCTTGTGTGTGTGTGTGTGTGTGTGTGTGTGTGTGTGTGTGTGTGTGTGTGTGTGTGTGTGTGCGTGCGTGGGTGCGTGCGTGCGTGCGTGCGTGCGTGCGTGCGTGTGTGCGTGTGTGTGTGTGCGTGTGTGTGTGTGCTTGTGTGTGTGTGTCAGCTGACTGCCAAAGTGCCTCAGTCTGAGTCTGGCCCTGAGCAGCAACAGCCGATGGCCCCCACAAATAACAAACAAACAAATACGCAAACAAACAAACAAAGCCAAAAATAGGCTGGAGTAAACAAACACGCAAACAAAAAAC
>NC_085871.1:2937500-2947500 GCF_034702125.1 Engraulis encrasicolus
ATGTAGGGGGACAGGAGGGGAGAGGAGGGGAGGGAGGGCACGCACGATAGGATGGAAGGAGAAGGGGTCTCACCTCATTCCGCGAGGCGCTGGGAATCGGGAGCGTGAGATTCGATCATTCTTATGTGAGCGGAGCCGTGGCGAGAACAGCAGGCAGTTGTCGCTGTGTCACAACAGGAGCGTGGATTACATTTCTGCCTCTGCCGCCATCAATCTCACCCCCTTCAAATCAACACTGAGGGAAAGACTAACGCAGGGAGGGAAAAGGGGAGAGAGAGAGAGAGAGAGAGAGAGAGAGAGAGAGAGAGAGAGAGAGAGAGAGAGAGAGACAGAGAGACAGAGAGACAGAGAGACAGAGAGAGACAGAGAGACAGAGAGACAGAGAAAGAAAGAATATCACTGACTTTCATGGTGAAAATTAACTTTTTTTTCCCTTCTTTCTGGAACCATCTTTTAAAGTAATCTTATAAAAGTGGATTGCTATGTGCGCAGACAGCGACGGCATCGGGGCCATTTCATGGTTTTATTCATACAGCTTTTTTTCCCCACAGTCTGGATGAGAAGAAGAAAAAGAGAGAGAATAAAAAGTACAGTGAGAGCAATTATCTGGCGATCAAATGAAAAGGAATATAAATTGCCTTTGCCTGGCTGAGCTGTGATGTGGATCGCGTTTGATACCCGTTTCATGGTGAGACTAATCGATGGGTGGTTAAAAAGGCTGCTGTCCTCACTGCTATGAAATCAAACGGCACCTCAGTAGCACCGTAATCCACGAGTAGGGCCCGCCATGTTTTAAACAGAACAGGTGTCCTCTGTGACCTTCAAGAGAATAGAGTAGAGTGCTATATGCAGTAAAAGTGGCTCGTTCGCACTCAAGCAGACAGAGATTTTAGAAACCCAAGTCAGGTATGAAGTTGTGATCAAGATTCAAGATTTGTTTTATTATATATCTCATTATACAGGTGTATAAGAGAGTACAACTCTTTGTGTTTTGGCTCCTCAAAGGATAAATAAATTAAATGATTTCAACTTAATAACACATAACTAGTATTGTGATTACTTCTGTAAGGGTATTTCTACTTCTACTCTGGGGTGCATTTCTGGAAAGCGTAGTTGCTAACTACTGCATGTTAGCTACTTTGTTGGTTGCAATGCAATTACCCATTGGCAACTACCGAAGTTGCTAACTGCTAACAACGGCGGTTTCCAGAAATGCACCCCAGATCAGAAGTAGCCTACAAAGTGCAGTGGGTGCATGGCATACAGTTATATATAATGCACAATAATGTACAGTGTACTTTGCATAAACCAATAAGCAGACATAATATAAACAAGTGGACAGGTGTGTTACATGTATACTGTATATGATGTGCTATTCGACTATGTATATAGGTGTGTTAAATATAGCCTATACAGCCAATGTAATACTCATACATAAGCATGCGCTACATTAATACACAGAGGATATACAGTACATTATAGAGCATACATACACATGTGGTTTACGTGAAGTGCTAACGGATCAAGGGATTGGAGATTGGACACGGTTTGAAACACATAGGAACATGGTTTGACTGATAATCACAGCGTTATCAGGTTTTACTTAAAAGAGGGAGAGATGTTTTACATGAAAATTCAAGAGATGCTTTTGCTTTTTTCCCTGACACTCAGTTAAATCCCATAGAACGGGGAAAAGACCAAGGGCTCATTTAGTTAACAGTCATGGAAACAGGCAGACCTTGAGGGCTTCAGGGAATACACACGCACGCACGCACGCACACACGCACACGCACACGCACACGTGCGCACACACACACACATGCACACACACACACACACACACACACACACACACACACACACACACACACACACACACACACACACACACACACACACACACACACACACACACACACACACACACACACACACACACACACACACACACACACGTTTTGAATGAAAGTGACTTGACAAGCTGTTACCACTAATAAATTCTCATTTCACGTATAGTGATCTAAACGGCATTCAATTAATTAATGTAATCATGTTTTTGTTTAGTGAGCTAAATGCTGTGCTTAAGTCGCTACAGCAACCCACACTCACACCTCACTGTAACACAGTACATTTGAAGTGTTAATTCAACACTAAACCCTTTGAGGAGCACAATCACATAGTATATGATTAGAATTTTGGCAAAATGTTGAGTTGTCATTATGGTGTCACAAGGACTACAGCGTTCTATAGCTGTAGAATGTTCAAGTAAAATTCTAGAAGGACTGGGGAAAAATCCTTACTCCTCAATTTGTTGATTAGGATCAAATGCATTTTAATACACTGTCTATTGAGGTGTCGGACTCTCTAAAAAGTCAGATGTGAACATTTGAAATATCAGAGATTCGAATATATGACTCTTTGATCAGGTGTATTGGGTTTTACTTTCTGAGTGGGGAATTAACGCTTCAAACTTAACTGTGTAAGAAGAGTCGTGCTTTTGTTGGCGCAATGTTGTATCCAATACTCCTCAATTTTATGGGCAATAATTCAGTTTTTTTTGGCCAGAAAGGTGCTTGTAGACCATTGTGAAGCTGTGTTGCGCTGTATTGCAGTTGCATTGGTGTTATGATTTCTCCTTTCCTATTTTGTTGATATGAATACAGAATGACCTTCACAGTGATTGTGATTGTCTGGAATAATGTCCATCAATCTGTTGTTGTCCTAGTTACACACGTATGCACGCACGCACGCACGCACACGCACACGCACACGCACACGCACACGCGCACGCGCACGCACACGCACACGCACACGCACACGCAAACACACACACACACACACACACACACACACACACACACACACACACACACACACACACACACACACACACACACGCATGCACACACACACTTTTGTTGGACAAAAAGGCCTTTTTGTACTGCTTCCATTCCACTGGGGTAGCTTTCCGACTGAGGGGGAAATGAACGTGTGGACATGTATGAAGATTTGCATTTAAATGGCGTTATTGTCTACAGATGGCGTGGCAGTCCTCTGCCACATGATCAAATTGTTTGCTTCTGGGAGGGGGAATTGGGAGCTGGGAGCGGGGGGTTTAATTTCTTACTGTTTGGCCTCCTCATGCACAGGATGCAAATGGGCGAGAGTCTTTTGCATACGCACGCCTTATGACTGTGTGATGAGTGCTCTTTTAACCGCAACAGCCCTCTACATATGCATTCATGCAGTGTTCACCTCTCTCTTACATTGAAGCAGGTTACTATGCCTCGCCAGTAGCTAGTATCCTCAGAACCACCATCAGATATTATCCAATCAAGTTTTACCGTTTAAATGCTTCATCAAAATATTTGAAAAGTATTAAGTATAGTTAGACTACCTTCATGACTCAGGTTTGTTTTATACTGTATTTTTTGCTGTATTTACTATGCACAGATTTTTTTTCTGCTTTGTTCTCACATCCCAGCAGTGCTGAAAATACTCAAGCCGTTGCATCTAGATTGACTTCTAATTCCCCTTTAAACTGTGTTAATTGCTGTTAAATGCATATTAATTGGATGAGGCTTGAACTGTTGCTTTGCCATGTACTGAACGACAGACGTGACGATGAGAAATAGACACCCTTGGCTGCGGCTCTCAGGGAATTAGAATAGACTCTTGACTAAAAAGAAGAGGAAAAAAAACTCCACTTATTCCACTTATCAGGTTTCTGTTCCACTCTGTTGTTTTCGTTGCCGGGCGACGGATTGGAATCGGCCCCTGTGTAGTTGTGTGCTGTGTTGTTGACTGTGTAACCGCTTTCCAATAAGGCGTTCCTGGAACAACTGAGTCTGTTAGATGGCAATCTACACGCACCTCCCTCCCCTTTTGTTTCGACTCAATTTGCCAATATGGTGCTTCGGTCTGGGCAGGCCTGGCAAGCTTTGACGGAACAAGGACACACGCCTACTCTTCAGACTGGAGCAACCTTGTGTTTTTCCATTCCATTCCTCCTTGCTCATGCTCTCCAATCTATTTCTTCATTTCTCTCTCTCTCTCTCCCTCTCTCTCTCTCTCTCTCTCTCTCTCTCTCTCTCTCTCTCTCTCTCTCTCTCTCTCTCTCTCTCTCTCTCTCTCTCTCTCTCCCCCTCTCTCTCTACTCTCATGCAATGTACTTGTATGTTTCTGTGTGTGTTTTCTGCCCTACCTTCTCTCTCTCTCTCTCTCTCTCTCTCTCTATCCCCCCTCTCTCTCTCTCTCTCTCTCTCTCTCTCTCTCTCTCTCTCTCTCTCTGTGTCTATGTGTCTCTCTCTCTCCCGTGTTTCCATTTGGGTCACATTGTACCTATGTGTTGATTGATTTCCACCGTAAGATACCCTTGGCAGTGGCACTGTGCAGTCCCTTATCAACAGGCCGCCTGGGAGCCTGGCAGTGTGCCCGGGGTATGGCAGGGGACGGGGAGGTGTAGGGTGGAGGGTGTAGGGGTAGAAGGTGCTTGGGGGCTTGGCTGTATTCCCCTAACAGCCCCCCCCCCCTCATCCTCCCCTTGGCTGTATCCCTCTAAGCACCTTACTGTACACCATCTCACCACTCACCCCCACAATAACCTCCCACTTCCTCCTTTGCCTTTTAGAGTCAGTTCTACACGCACGCACACATGCACACTCGCACGCACGCACGCACGCACGCACGCACCTACGCATGCACGCACGCACGCACGCACCCCTGCCTGCACACCCCTGCCCGCGCACACGCACGCACACGCACACGCACGCACACGCACACACACACACACACACACATACACACACACACACACACACACACACACACACACACACACACACACACACACACACACACACACACACACACACACACACACACACACACACACACACACACACACACACTCCCCCTACTCTACTCCCCCCTTTTTTGCCTATAGTTTAGGTACACTGAAGCACACAGTGGGCAGGCCAGACCAGGCCATGCCATTCAGGCCTATAGGGCAGAGCAGAACTCCATAATCCAGCTCCCCCAACTCCCCCCTCTCTGCCCTGCCCTGCCCTGGCAAACTCCCCCCTCACTGCCCTGCCCTGGCCAAGTCTCCAGTGGGGGGACCTCAGGTTGGAAGGGCTGGAGGACACACCGCGTGGCACTGCACTGCACCCCCAAATCCCTCTGTGACCCCTATACCAGGCTAGCCTGGCTCTCGCGAGACCCCGAGTGCTTCGTGCATCTTCGTTACACTTCGTGAGAGGACCAAACGCCTCGCACACATGCACGCACGCACGCACGCACGCACGCACACACGCACGCACTCACGCACACACACACACACACACACACACACACACACACACACACACACACACACACACACACACACACACACACACACACACACACACACACACACACACACACACACACACACACACACACACACACACCGCTCTACCTTTGCCTACTTTCCCATCATCTACAGTACCAGTAGCACAGTAGTAGTAGCAGTAGCAGAGAACACAGCCCACCCCACTCCACTGCACTGTATTCCCATTCTCCACTCTACTCCCATGCCAATTGGATTGGTTGCCTGAGGGCAGCTCTGGCACATGCACCCCGTGCTGTAGTGGGGGTGATAAGGCCATCCTGGTGCCACAGAGGAGGCTGTTTGGAGGATACCGGGCATTGGATGGCAGGAGGAGGAGGGGCTAGGTGACTGTATGGAGGATTCGTTGGATGCAGGGATGGGAATGTTTACTGTATAGTTACTGCGGCAACCGTGACGTAGTGGTTAAGGAGATTAGGCTTTAGATCAGATGGTTGCAGGTTCGAATCCCACGCTTCCACTCCATGGCTGATGTGCCCTTCAGCAAGGCACTTCACCCCGCACTGCGTCAGGGACTGTAACCAATACCCTGTACTTAAAATAACAACAGCAAGTGGCTTTGGAAAAAAGTGTCAGCTAAGTGTAATGTAATGTAATGTAATGTACAGTATAGTGGTGTATTTGGCCCAGGGCAATGGTTGAAGGGAACAGGGCATGGGATAGGTGGTAGATGCATTGGATTTGGAGGAATAGAATGGTGGATGCACTGGATATGTTGTAGACATTGGATGCAGGGATGGGAATAGTTACTGAATCCACATGCTCCTGGATCAAAGACTTCCTTATTAATCGTCCCCAACAGGTGAAACTAGGTCACCATCTCTCAACCACCCGCACCCTCAGCACCGGCTCGCCCCAAGGATGTGTGTTGAGCCCACTTCTCTACTCCCTCTACACGTTTGACTGTAGCCCCATCCACCCAGAGAACATCATTGTCAAATTTGCAGATGACACAACAGTGGTGGGGCTGATAACCGAGGGAAAGGAGGAGGCCTACAGGGATGAGGTCCTGAAACTTGGAGAGTGGTGTGCATCCAACAACCTGGCCCTGAACATCTCCAAGACAAAGGAGCTCATCCTGGACTTCCGGCGGAACAAAGATGCTCCTGCCCCCCTGTACATCAATGGAGAACGTGTAGAGCAAGTGAGCTCATTTAAATTCCTAGGTGTACACATCTCCGCTGATCTCTCCTGGTCGACTAACACCTCGGCTCTGGTAAAAAAGGCCCAGCAGCGATTGCACTTCCTCAGAGTACTCAAGAAAGAACAGTTAGACTCAAGCTTGCTGGTGACCTTTTACCGTTCCACCATAGAGAGCCTGCTGACCTACGCAGTGTCAGTGTGGCACTCAAGTTGCACTGAGGCTGACAGGAAGAGACTGCAGAGGGTGACCAAAACAGCACAGAAAATCATAGGCTGCCCCCTGCCTCCCATACCCACCATCTACAACTCACGCTGCGTAAGCAGAGCCAGGAGTATCATTAAAGATCCCACACATCCTGGCTTTCATCTCTTTACACTGTTGCCCTCTGGCAGGCGCTACAAGGCATTGCCAGCCAGAACCAATAGGATGAAGAACAGCTTCTTCCCCAAAGCTGTTACAACAATGAACACACACTTACTGGACAATGTTCATCTATAAAGGACTGTGCACTACGTAGGGAAGCTAAAATCTCGGTATACGTTGTATACTGACAATAAAGGCTTTCTATTCTATTTCTATTCTATTCTATTCTTACCAGCCAAAGACACACTCCCTAAAGGGTCAAAGTGGCTAGTAAGTTGGTCCTTTCTACCAGCCAGAGCCAAAATTCACAAGCATTTGGCTGGTTGGCTGGTGTTAGCTTAAAGCCCTGGATGGAGGTCAGGGGAGACATGGACATGGAAATTTACTGTAATAGCTGGTGTTGGGGCAGTAGTTGGAAGGGCGTAGATGCAGTGGTGTGTGTCTGCACAGGTTGTGGCTGGAATCTTGTGCACAAAAGAGCAAAGGTGACAAAAGTAAAGTAAAAGTAAAAAAAAAACAAAAAAAACTTCTATGAGTAACCACTGTGAACTTATCTTACAATCAGCTGACTCTGTGCTGATTGGATCAATGTTTAAATTTACTTTTACTTTTACTTTTGACGCCTCTGCAAAACAATACTTTTCCACACATTTGATATCACGTTGTAAGCCACTATTATGAAAATTAGTATGAGTATAGAGAGTATAAGTGTATATTTTTTCAGTATATTCTTTGCATAGTGATAGCGTACTATTCTCCCTGGCTGGTTAAGCATGCCACGTAGACCACTCTTTATCTCCGCGGGTGTCTGTCTGTGGTGTGGCTGCGTGTGATTGGTGCTCACCCGGACTAGTGAAGTGTCAATTAAGCACTGCGGGCATTCTGAAGGTCAGGCCTTTGGATCTCTGGATCTGCCAGCAGTGCTTTTTGATGAGGGACAGAGGGAGTGTGTGCATATGTGTGTGTGTGCGCGCGTCTGTATGCGTGTGCGTGCGTGGGCGTGTGTGTGTGTGTGCGTGTTTGCGTGTATGCGTGTGTGTGCATGTGTGTGCATGTGTGTGTTTCTGGATCTGAGGGGTGGAGGGTGTGTGTGCGTGCGTGCATGTGTGTGTGTGTGCGTGCGTGCGTGCGTGCATGTGCGCGTGTGTGTATATGTCTGTGTGTGTGTGTTTGGATCTGCCAGTGTTTTTGATGAGGGACCAAGAGTGTGTGTGTGTGCATGTGTACGTGCGTGTGTGCATGCATGCATGCATGCATGCATGCGTGCGTGCGTGTCTGTGTGTGTGTGTGTGCGTGTGTGTGTGCGTATGCATGTACACATGCGTGGGTGCGTGCGTATGTGGGTGCGCGTGTGTCTGTGTGTCTGTGTGTGCGTATGTGTGTGTCTGTGTGTCTGTGTGTTTCTGGATCTGCCAGTGTTTTCTGGTGAGAGATGGAGGAGTAGAGGGATGGAAGGGCAGAAAGATAGAATGATGGAGCGAAAGAGAGATGGAATGATGGAGGGAAGAAAGGAAAGAGGGGCAAAGGGATGAAGCGGCCTGCGGGGACAGAACCATTTCTGAGCGTGGGGGAGGAAATTATCATGGCGGGGGGGGGGGGGGGGGACAACTGGGGACTGGTCCTCTTCCTCCATGCTTCAATTAACTTGGCTAGTGACCCAGCCCAAGGCTCAGATGAGTGGCAAAGATAACTGGCACTCAGTATGTAACATATCATGTCTCCTCAAGACTCACAGATACAGACATGCACATACACATGCACGTACACATGTATGCATGCACACACACACTCTGTAAAAATCATCATGGTTT
Source organism: Engraulis encrasicolus (assembly GCF_034702125.1). Classification (NCBI taxonomy): domain Eukaryota; kingdom Metazoa; phylum Chordata; class Actinopteri; order Clupeiformes; family Engraulidae; genus Engraulis; species Engraulis encrasicolus. The sequence continues at coordinate 2,946,211 of NC_085871.1, forward strand.
AACTTGAAATCACAAGTTTACGTAATAGCTGCCTCAGAATTCCAAATGAATTTACACGTAAATCCTTATTATAAGTTGTGTAAAGCTTTGAATTGCAGCTTTGTGTTCAAACAACACACACAAACTCCACACAACTTAGAATAACGATTTAAATGAACTTGAAATTCCAAGTTTACCAGCTGCCTCAGAATTTCAAGTTAAGCCTTCAGTTGCCTTTCCTGTTGTTGACGAATGTGATTCATCTGCATTTAGAGGAAGCACAGTGTGAGCAGGAGAAGCTAGAGGGTAATACAAAAGGAGAGAGATAGAGAGAGAGAGAGACAGAGAGAGAGAGAGAGAGAGAGAGAGAGAGAGAGAGAGAGAGAGAGAGAGAGAGAGATGGAGACGGGAAGGTAGAGAAAGTGAGACAATGAAATGAGAGAGAGAGAAAATAAGAGAGAGAGAGAGAAAGAGGGAGATATATGATGAGAGAGACGGTGGGAGAGAGATGGAGTGAAAGAGAAAAGGATGAAAGAGAGAGAGAAAAGAGAGGCATACCTTTAAAAAAACGTTCCTTCTACACTGCAGTTCCTACTGAGCAGCAGGCCATCATCATTAGGCAGAGAGGGCGGACCAAGTGGCGCTGATGAAAGGGAGGCAGTGTGTGTGCGCGCGCGCGCGCGTGTGTGTGTGTGTGTGTGTGTGTGTGTGTGTGTGTCTGTGTGCGAGTGTGTGTGTATGTGTGTGTGTGTGTGTGTGTGTGTGTGTGTGTGTGTGTGTGTGTGTGTGTGTGTGTGTGTGTGTGTGTGTGTGTGTGTGTGTGTGTGTGTGTGTGTATATGTATGTGTGTATATGTACCCACCAGTCACTGTGAGTGGTAAAAATAGCTAGTGACTGGTAGATTTTAAAATCTACCTGCCACAATGACTGCGTGCATGTACTGTATCAATTTCCATGTGTGTACTGTATGTGTGTGTCAGGCATGTGCCGAGTTCTGAGAGCTAGAGAGGGAGTGGTGTAAAAAAAAGAAAAAGCTTCTTCATTAATGTGTGACTCTTAAGGCCCATTACTGGCTGGGTGGCATGTCCCCTGTCTCTGTCCCCTCATTACTGTCTCCATGGCACGTCCCCCCCGTCTCAGAGCTGCCAGTCACACCCTGTCGCCGCAGTGACCGGGCACTGCCGTGGCAACTCCTGGGTGACAGGGGTATCCCCTTTTGAGGACGATGCAGCCAATCACAGAGTTCTTGCCTGTCCTTGCCGTGCCTGTGTGTGTGTGTGTGTGTGTGTGTGTGTGTGTGTGTGTGTGTGT
>NC_085871.1:2965000-2967500 GCF_034702125.1 Engraulis encrasicolus
GCTTTTTTTTGGTCGTGGTAACATTGTATTTTATCTCAGCATCGGGACGGTAGTTAGGCCTATATAGAAACACTAATATTAGCCGTATTAAATATTAGTAATGTTAGTATTCATTACTGTGTTATACACTGTATTTAATAATTACTTAAGCAGTGTATTATACAGAAACACAATTAAGTTATTGCATGCGGTGCCTGTCTTTTTTTGGTAGTGGTAACATTATCTTTTATCTCAGCATCAGGACGGTAGCTAGCCTATATAGTAACGCTAATATTAGCAGTATTAAATATTAGTAAGGTTAGTATTCATCACTGTGTTATACACTGTATTTAATAAAGATGGAATGTGTAAGGTTTCCCTTATCCTTTGAACTTGCTAATTTGTGAATGGGGAACAGTTTGTTTTATCATGTGAAAACATAGACCATAACATGCAGTAATGCAGTGGCAATAATACTAACAAAATAATACTCACTAGTGCTAATACATTGGTAATTGTTTCTTTGATGCTTTTTGAACCACGTCCTACATTTGAGCTGCCCTGCTGCATGAAAGAAACATAGACATGAATGACATGACTACTGAAGGTGGAATGTTGAGAAGGAGTAAGATGGTGGAATATGCGATGTTCATATTGATGAAAACTTTACTAAATTACTATGAAATTACAGAGAGCTGTAAATAGCATTATTAAGATAAAGATTAGTCATTACCAGTTTGGCGTATGCTCTGCACCACGGGGTTAACCTATCAAGCCGTTCACGGGAAGCTTGAGCTGGAGAGAGAAGCTCAGAGATACAAACGCCACTGTGGCGGCTTACGGCTAGAAATTTAGATCGATTACACTGCATCTATGACTAAAATGTGCCAAACATGAACAAAAGCTGTGAATATTGAAACAAAAATGACTGACACTTAATACTTTTCGTTTTTTTCTTGCCAAGCTTTCAAGCTGGCAAGACCTTCCTCATAACAGGTAAAAGTTTTAGGGACAAAAAATGTATTTCCCCAGCTTGTGCAGTGGGTTAGAAAGTCAAGTGCTTAGCGGGAAACATGTAAACGGTAGAGTGAGAACTGGTGAGTGAACATACCAGAAACCTACACGGCAGAGCATTATAGCATTAGAAGACAGCAATATGTCAGTGTTACACAGCTGGTTCATTTTGCCAATTGTAAGAGAACCATTATTTTGTGTATGTACCAGTGTTAATTTCGTCAACCATGACTATGACTAAAATATTTCGTCAATGCCCTTTTTTGATTTTCGTCATTTAGACTAAGACTAAGACTAAATTGGGAAGGCAATGACTAAAATATGACTAAGACTAAAATTGATTTTCGTCATTGTGACTAAGACTAAGACGAACATTTTAAAAGCTGACTAAATTAACACTGGTGTTCAATAAAATTTAGAAAAAGAGAACCAGTGTGTGAAGAAGGTTTATTCTGTACAGTCAATGATGTATGTTAAAAAGAGAAGCCGTGTGCGGAGAGGGTTATTCTGTACAGTCAATGATATATGTTCAAAAGAGAAGCAGTGTGTGGAGAAGTTCTATTATGTACAGTGTTGACTAAAATGACTAAAATGACTAAAATGACTAAAAATTGACTAAGACTAAAATTGATTTTCGTCATTTAGACTAAGACTAAGACTAAATTGGGAAGGCAATGACTAAAATATGACTAAGACTAAAATTGATTTTCGTCATTGTGACTAAGACTACGACTAAATAAAAAAAAGCTGACAAAATTAACACTGGTATGTACTGTAGTTGTAGTAACAATAAACAGTTCCTCGGTTTGTGTGAACTGGGTTAAAATGTCAGTTGGTTAGCAAGAAAGGTAATGTAAAGCATGTAAAGAGAAACCAAACGGAAGACCTACTGTACACTGGCACGCTACTATGGCACAGCACGGTGCGACGTCTGCGCCATACAGTACATGGACTGTTTCATTTTACTAATTGCAAAAGCGATGGCAAAAGGAGCCTTTGCTTTAGGTAATTACGCCCGAGGACACGGCTTCTCATCTGAAAGGGCTGCTGCTGCTGCTGCTGCTGACAAGAAAGGATTTCATTTTGCCTGATTAAGACTTTGTGTTTCCACCGGCCTTAAATAGCTACTGGGTTCACACAGAGGTGATGAAGTGCATTTCAAGATCTACTGCCGGGTGTGGAATTGGAAAAAAAAGTGGGAAGAAGAGAAGAGAGACAGGGGGGTGGGAGAGAGAGAGAGATGGAGGCTGGGGTAGAGGATTGGAAAGGGAGATCTGGATCTACTGTTGGGCATGGAAAATAGAGGGAAAAGAAAAGGAGAGAGAGAGAGAGAGGGAGAGGGAGAGGGAGAGAGAGAGAGAGAGAGAGAGAGAGAGAGAGAGAGAGAGAGAGAGAGAGAGAGAGAGAGAGAGAGAGAGACCAGAACTTTTCATTCCCCTCTGGGCTTAAGTTCAATTTTGTAACTTGCTGCAGACAACACGAGTAACACGCCTGTGTGTGTGTGTGT
>NC_085871.1:2972500-2975000 GCF_034702125.1 Engraulis encrasicolus
TTTGTGAATATGTTTGTTTGTTTGTTTGTTTGTTTGTTTGTACTTCGTATAACTCAGTCAGAACTGAGCCGATTTTTATGAAATTTGGTGGGATGATTGGTCATGACCCAAGGAACAATCGATTAGTTTTTGGGAGTGATTGGGTCAAAGGTCAAAGGTCAAGGTCACGAAAAGGTCAAAAACGTAAATTGAGCCGATTTTTATGAAATTTAGTAGGATGATTGGTCATGACCCAAGGAACAATCCATTACTTTTTGGGAGTGATTGGGTCAAAGGTCAAAGGTCAAGGTCAAGGTCACAAAAAGGTCAAAAACGTAAATTAAGCCGATTTTTATGAAATTTAGTGGGATGATTGGTCATGACCCAAGGAACAATCGATTACTTTTTGGGAGTGATTGGGTCAAAGGTCAAGGTCAAGGTCACGAAAAGGTCAAAAACGTAAATTGACCCGATTTTTATGAAATTTAGTGGGATGATTCGTCATGACCCAAGGAACAATCCATTACTTTTTGGGAGTGATTGGGTCAAAGGTCAAGGTCACGAAAAGGTCAAAAACGTTTTTCTTTGCCAAGCACTATATGCCAGAACAACGTGTGCATGCTGAATTGAATAAGAGGTCAAGACTGGGCCAAAAATTTAATATTACGATAATCCGGTCCGATTTCAATGAAACTAACACCAAAATTTGGAGAATGTTATGCCCCACACTCTGAAGATGGCCAGAAAAAAATTAGTGGTGTCGGCGAAGGTTTGCGCTCTACCGAGTGCCCATTCTAGTTGTAATTAAAATCATTGTATAGGTTCATGACAGCATGGAATATATATCCGCTGTAGTCTCACTCATAGCACTCCAAGAATTACAGCTATTGAAAATTGACCATATTAAGAATGCTTAATGTGTGCAAATGATAGAGGGGTTTAACATTCCCCTAAGCACTTGAAATAGACCCAGAGGACATGGGAAACTGTCCTTTACTTACAGAAGTCAGCAGAAGTTGCAGAAATCAATTCTTTTTGAAAATAAAAGAGTTATGCACATCCTGTGCTACAGTGAAAATGGACCATCCAGCTTGTGTTAGTGCTAACTTCAAAAGTCAGTCTCCATGATGGCATGGGGGTGCAGTAGTGCAATGATTAAGTTGTTCTCACTCATCTGTAGAGTTAAATACAGTGCTGAATGATATGAATGGGTTTTAATCAGCATGATAAGCCACTCATGCATTGAATTTTGAAGGGAGGTCTTCAATTACTGCCACATTGTGAGGACAAATTGCATTCTCTACTATGTTTTAACAGTTTAACTCCAACATAAGGACCAGCAGGACATAAAATGGCTGGCTTTTGGCCAAGACCTGTCACACTGTAAGCACTACAGAAAGGAAAACATTGCAAAACATGACAAGGAATACACCCTCCATTTAAGCTGGTGAAATCATGTCCAAGATAGGAATTAACACTGTTTTTATATAAAATCATCTCATCGGTTTATGTTGTTGTTGTTAAGTGTTGTTTTTTGTTTTGTTTTTAGTCTTCCTTGGCATTTGCTGCCTTTTATAGTCCCCCCATCCCAACTCTTTTGAGACGCGTTGTTTTTACATATTCATGAATATCCCCCAAAACAATAATTTTGGTCAGTTTTGATGGCTGATATGTTTTCTTTATGCCGTTCTCCATCTAATGTAAGAATCAGACGTTTTGAAAATGGCAGCATTTGGTTATTATTCACAATTTACAGTACCTTGTGTCCCAACTTCTAAGGAGTTGGGGTTTGTAAACAAATAAGCCCTTACTCATTCAGTAATAACCAATGACTGACAGAGTTACATGCCTGCCTGGTGAATCTTTGTAATTGTGTGCGCGTGTCATGCACAGTATACAAACAGGGGTCTTATATTTAGCAATATCAAACGTTTGTGTACTGTTAGCCCACTTGTCTGGCTTAAAATGCTGTGTGCATTGTGCTGGTGTGTGTGTGTGTGTGTGTGCACGTGTGTGTGTGTGTGTGTGTGTGTGTGTGTGTGTGTGTGTGTGTGTGTGTGTGTGTGTGTGTGTGTGTGTGTGTGTGTGTGTGTGTGTGTGTGTGTGTGCATGTGTGTGATGTCAATAAATAGGTGTCTAATTTGCTTACTGAGGGATCCTCAGTGATGACATTTTTACAATGGTGTGAAAGAGGTGCAAATGGGATCAGGCATTAGGGGGTTATTTTATAATAATGGGAGCCGTGACTAGGCTGCCTCGAAAAGGTGTGTGTGTGTGTGTGTGTGTGTGTGTGTGTGTGTGTGTGTGTGTGTGTGTGTGTGTGTGTGTGTGTGTGTGTGTGTGTGTGTGTGTGTGTGTGTGTGTGTGTGTGTGTGTGCGTGCGCGCTCGCTTGTACATGCTTGCTTGTGTCTACCTGTATCTGTGACTTTGTATGCATCTACGGTTTACACGTATGTATCTTTGAACAGACAACTAGCAATAAGAACACCTGAGCAGTACTGGTATACAAAACCTCCTCTA
>NC_085871.1:2985000-2990000 GCF_034702125.1 Engraulis encrasicolus
ACACGACACGTCTCCTCTCCCCATTCTACTCCCGCACGGGACTCATCTTCAGCAGTGTGTGTGTGTGTGTGCGCGTGCGTGTGCGTGTGCGTTTGCGTGTGTGTGTGTGAATCTTGTCTTTAGCAGAGGTTATCCCCCCTCATCCCTTGTCTCGGCTGCTGTGCTAGGCTGTTGACCTTGGGGCCCAGTCGGACATGCAGGATGGAAGATGATTGCCGTCTCATTGCTGTGTGTGTGTGTGTGTGTGTGTGTGTGTGTGTGTGTGTGTGTGTGTGTGTGTGTGTGTGTGTGTGTGTCACCCCTGTCAATAGGTTCAAGACACACACACACACACACACACACACACACACACACACACACACACACACACACACACACACACACACACACACACACACACACACACACACACACACACACACACACACACTGGGAGAGATTGCACCTCCTAGCCTTGCCAGTTGATGCATGCAGGGTGCATTGATGCATCCAGACACACACACATTGGAAATCAAATTGCAATCGCAGTGTGTGTCAAAAAAAAATATTAAATTTGATATTCATGTCAAGTCATGTAGCATTCAGTCTTATTCAAAACATACTATAGCATACGTAGTCTTTGAATATCACAGTTGGTCACTCATATATCACTGTAATATCACCAGAAGTATCAATGTGCCACCAGAAGTGAACACATCACCTTGATGACCCATCAGTTACTTTAACATTGCATTAGTGTTTCAACATAAGAGTCGGGCTGAATAAGTCCGTAGGACACACATTGAAAGCCATGGCTTATGCTGTGTTACCTGATCCTATTAGTTTGGCTTTCAGCACTTTTTAGCTCTACTATGTGAAGAGTATGTTAGGCATTATTTCTTGCCTAGACCATGTGTATGTGGAGCTAACATGTTACTTAAACAGATAAAACACAGTAATGAATGCGTGGGAGATGTCTTGGGGGATTTTTTAAATAACATTGATGCCAGAGGGGATGTGGTGTTTCATAGCAGGGAATGTCACCAGATAATTAAATGCGACTGGAGGCATTAAGGTGAACCGCCTTTGCAGTGTTAAGCCAGCTACTGCGGAAATCCACTTTCGCTTTGCCCAAGGCTTTCTATGGAAGAGGAAGTCTGTATGTGTTCCTGAGAATTCGTGTCTATGCCTGGGTGTATTCATTATATCTTTGTGTGTGTGTTCGTGCGTGCGCGTGTGTGTGTGTGTGTGTGTGTGTGTGTGTGAACACACACCTGTGTGTGTGTTTGTGTGAATGCGCGCGCGCCGTAACAGTTATTCCCATCCTAGAACTCTAATGTGTGTGTGTGTGTGTGTGTGTGTGTGTGTGTGTGTGTGTGTGTGTGTGTGTGTGTGTGTGTGTGTGTGTGTGTGTGTGTGGGTGCATTGACGAGTATAGTATGTACTGTATGTATGTATGTATCAGGCTTGTACGAAATGATTGAAAGAATTTCAATTCAAAGTAATTCCATAATAGGAACACAAGGTGGTGGTGTTCTATGTACTTTCAATGGGTGGTGTAGATTAAATTCAAAGAAATTCAAGGTAATGGCACCACCTAGTGTTTGTATTATGGCATTATTTTGAATTGAAATTCTTTCCATTCGGAATTTCGTACAAGCCTGGTATGTATGCGTTTTCTGCCAGAGACAGCAATATACAATACAATAAATGCTGAAGCTGCTGAGACGGCCAATGAAAACGTACAGAAAGGTCAGACAGTTCTCACAACACTCCTGTCTGGTATATTAATAGAAACATAATTACTAGTCTGAGATGCGGAGATGTGGGGTGGGGTGGGAAAGGGGTGGGGTGTGGGGTTCACTTCCCTATTGGCAGTATTGGATCTCCAGTGCCCTTTTCATTCTTCCTCCCTGCATCGTGACCCACTCAATCTCATCTTCCCTCTTTCCATTTTTCTCTTTCTCTCCCTCCCTCTCTCTCTCTCTCTCTCTCTCTCTCTCTCTCTCTCTCTCTCTCTCTCTCTCGTTGTGTCTGTCTATCCCTCTTAATTGCTCTCTGTATCTCTCTCTTTCTTTTTCTCTCTCTCCCTTGTTCTCTATCACTCCTTCTTAACAAATCTCCCTCCTCCTCCCTTCTCTGCCATAGTCCTCTCCATCTCATTTCCCCATTCTATGTCTTCATTGTTCCTCTTCTCTCCATCTCTATTTTTCTTCTGTTTTTCTCCTGTTTTTTTGTTTTTTTTTTTGGCTCGACCTGCCCTCTCAATGTCATCTTCGCTGTTTCTCTTTCTATTTCTCTCTCTCTCCTCTCTTTCTCTCTCTTCGTCATTTTCCTGTTTTCCTGTGTTCTTTTTTTGGCTTGCGGTACAGTAGCTCTCATGTTACCTGACACAGATCATCATTACTCTGAGTGCGAGGCTCAGTACTTTCAGCAAGGGCATGGACCCTCTACAACTATGTAGCGGCCTGACAAGGGGTGGAGGGGCGTCTTGTGGCGTGTAGCGCCTGGTCTGGTGTGTTGTGGTATGGTTAAGTGTTACAGGGTGTGGTGTGATGTGGTTGTATAGTAATGCAGTTAGGCTGGCTGTTGCATTACACTTATGTAGCTCACACTTTTATCCAAGCAACTTAAAGTTATTTACTTGGGTATTGGTTATGCGGTGGTGGCTCAGGTGGTAGAGGAGCCTGTTTTTCTGATCAGAAGGTTGCAGGTTTGCGCCCCGCTCTGCCTGATGTTGCCCATCAATGTTGCCCAAATTGCTCCTGGTGGCAGGATGGTGCCTTGTGTGGAAGCCACTGCCACCAGTGTGTGAATGTGAGTGTGAGTGGGTGAATGTGAGGCATGCAATGTAATGCGCTTTGAGTGCTCGACTGAGTGGAAAGGCGCTACATAAATGCAGTCCACTTACCATTGGTTACAGTCCCTGGAGCAATGTGGGGGTAAGGTGCCTTGCTCGAGGGCACTTCGGCCATGGGATGGAGGTGTAGGGGGAGGTAAGGGTGGGATCTGAACCTGCAACCCTCTGATCCTGAGACCACCTCCCTAACCATTAGGTCATGCATCCACAAATTTTACTACCACAGTAATACATCACTAAGGCATTACACAGTGCCTATCGGAATGCATCGTGACTTGATCCTTGCCATTCTAGTAACAGCCAGTTGATTACAGGGGCTATGTCTTAATGGGCCAAGTGTTGAAATTAGACTGCAGTCCACCATGTCCAGTATGTTATGCCGTGTAGTGTGATGTCTTGTGGTGTGGTGTATTGTGATATGGTGGGCAGTCAGCAGAGGTGTTGTGAAGTGTGATATGGTATCATGCAAGGTCTCTGAAGGCTCTTTTCCACTGCCGGTTTTCTGGTAGGCCTACAGCTCGACACAGCGCGACTCGGCCGCCACTTTTTGCTTTTCGATTGGGCACAACACAGCTCAATCGAAATAAAGCAAAAAGTGGCGGCCGAGTCGCACTGTGGAGCTGTAGACCTACCGGAAAACCGGCAGTGGAAAAAAGCCTTTAGAGACCCTTAAGAGATGTATAGGAACGACAGGTTCATGGTATGATGCAATATCTCTAAGTAGACACTCTGGTAGGCAGGCACTTACCTATAGTTATGACAGTTCCATGGGAGAGGAATATTAGCTAGCCTGGGGCAGGCTGCTGATCTGACGACATCCTATTGTGTGGCTCGTCTGATCTATTGGCTGCTGTCCAAAGCCAAACACCAGCCATAAACTGTCTGTCCTCAGATCACACACACACACACACACACACACACACACACACACACACGCACACACACACACACACGCACACACACACACACACACACACACACACACACACACACACACACACACACACACACACACACACACACACACACACTTTGTCAGTACCCTTACTCTGCTAAAGGACACTCTCCATCACCATCAACTATCACGCACACACACACATACACACACGTACATCTGTTCTGACTGACCTAATTAATAAAGTGCTCTTGTATCATAGGTAGAGTTACATAATGTACATGACAGAAAATAACAACAGTGTGTCCTCAACCTCTGGTGTGTGTGTGTGTGTGTGTGTGTGTGTGTGTGTGTGTGTGTGTGTGTGTGTGTGTGTGTGTGTGTGTGTGTGTGTGTGTGTGTGTGTGTGTGTGTGTGTGTGTGTGTGTGTGTGTGTGTGTGTGTGTGTGTGTATGGGCATGTGCATGTGCATGGGATCAGTTTGTGTTTGTGTGTGTGTGTGTGGGGGGGGGGGGTTGTGCATGTGTGTGTGTACGTTTATGTGTTTGTGTGTGTGTGAGTGTAAGCCAGTGTACCCAGCTTTCTTGTCTCTCGTTCATGCTTGTTCTTACAAATCCTCAGTGACCTGTCCCATTTCTTTCCCTCCCCTTTCTTCCTCTGTAAGAGAGTCCCTGATGTGAAGGCAAACAAGTCAGAGGTCTGCAGTCAGACCCTGTACACCCGGGTATGGATTACTGCACAGGCCTACTGGGCCCAAGCCCAAGGGCCCAACAGCCAAGGGGGCCCTTAAGCCAAAGCCTCTAGATTTCCATTCACATATTGCGTTAATGTTGCACCTTTAACAACTGTGCCTTCACATTTTTTGTCAGAGGACAAACTCCAAACCCCCAATATCATAGGATTTCAACATATTGCCAAAAACTCTGCATATTTAAAAAAAAATAAAAAATAGTAACACTCATGGAGGGGGAGTTGGGTGTGGTGGTGGGGGGGGCTCTCTCGCTGTCTGGCCCAGGGACCCATGGAGTCATAGTCCACCTCTGCATACGTCAGTCTGAATGCACAGTACACTACACTGCTGATGCAAGCACACATGCATGGCCTCAGACACAATAGATGAGTGAAATCATGATGACAATTTAGGTTGGCAAGAAGATTTCAGACAGATCAGTATTGCTTTACTAGGGAAGCCTAGAGGTGAAATGGAGGGATTTTTTTGGAGGGGGGAATGTATGTACTGGAGACCAACATTTGGCTATGGCTAGT
>NC_085871.1:3005000-3007500 GCF_034702125.1 Engraulis encrasicolus
AGTATTGCAGGGTGTATTAAACCCAGTGTACGTTGGGGTGCAAGGGAGAGCAAGGAAGAGAGCAGCATCTGTGATTAACCGCTTCGAAATGTGTGCGTAAAACCTGCTGTTAACCAGTGGATTTTGTGAAGCTTGCGTGTACCGCATTAAAAAAAAGCTTTGTTTGATTTCGTGTTTGTATTTTACTTTGACGTTGCCTATAGTCCTCAGTTTATGGGTATTTTCAGTTGACCCCCTACACGTTTTCTTTCTGTCATGTAGGGTATTGTAAATAAATCGACCGTATTTTTTTTATCATTTTGATTTCGGACTTAATTTAGCCCTTCAATCACCCCTCTCCAATTGCAAACTTTACCCTGATAGAAGAGCATTCGCTACCCTGCACTACTCGTTAAGCACTTATTGTCTGACTGATTTTGGCTGCTGCGAATAAGGTAGGTCTATCTTATATTAAAAAAAAGGGTCTGTCACCGTTTTGGCTGAAGGTTGACACCACGAACCAGATGACAATTGCAGTCTTGCTGCGGGTCTTGAACAGTGCGCTCTCTTTCCTATTCAGATTGCTTCTTCTGAGAAGGCAACTGGCTACCGCAGGAGAGGGGAAAGGTGGCAATATTATCCACAAGCTTGTTGGATAAATTGTGTTTAGCCTATCGCAGATGAGGTTCTGGAATATTTTGTAGTGCATGGGACATTGACAAGGAAAGGTAGCTATGATATCCTCGTGAATAGGTCTTCGACTTTTCAAAATGCCTCCTGCTCGCTTTGAATCAAAGCAGTGCGGTTTAATGTGTCTAGAAGTAGGCTATTGACCCTTGTGCTCGCTTTGAATCAGAGCATCGCGCGTCTAGGCTATAGACTATAGTGCATCTAGAAGTAGGCTATTGACCATTGAGCACATTGTCATGCAGCGAGTTTTCTGACTTTCCGGTAACTTTTTAGATGCGAAGCACCAGCAACAAGAGAAAGCTGTCTCCCGACACTTTGATGTTTCTGATTCTGAATGACAACAAATAGTTCGCGCATGAGCCAGAAAACAATAACAATATAGGTCCTAACAGTGTTGAAAACATTACAGAACCCCTGTGTTAAGCCCATGGCTACAGTAGAGAGAGAGAGAGAGAGAGAGAGAGGAGAGAGAGAGAGAAGAGGGAGAGAGAGAGAGAGAGAGGAGAGAGAGAGAGAGAGAGAGAGACGTTAAATCGCTACGTTAACACTGCACCAGGAGCGCGTTCTCTCTCCGCCGCGTCTTTGCATGAACAAATGAAATGGTAATTGAATAATAGTTTGCCAGTATTGCAGGGTGTATTAAACCCAGTGTACGTTGGGGTGCAAGGGAGAGCAAGGAAGAGAGCAGCATCTGTGATTAACCGCTTCGAAATGTGTGCGTAAAACCTGCTGTTAACCAGTGGGTTTTGTGAACCTGAAGTGTACCGCATTAAAAAAAAGCTTTCGCAGATGAGGTTCTGGAATATTTTGTAGTGCATGGGACATTGACAAGGAAAGGTAGCTATGATATCCTCGTGAATAGGTCTTCGACTTTTCAAAATGCCTCCTCTCAACATTCAACATGTAAATGGGTTATTCTGTAGTCCAACGCTATCCTGGCAGGAGAATCATTCGTTACAAATACTGCATACACACTCAGCAATTGTGTCTGTTGGTTTTTGTCCTCCAGGTCTTCATAAAATCATCTACCACCGCTGTGATAATTTTGGACTACACACCGCTGAACAGTTAACAGTTTTTTAGGCTACTGTATTGACAATTGCAGTCATGCGCTTGTCTTGAACTGTCTCTTCCCTTCATATCGTGACAGCCAGATGAGAAGCGCAAAGGTGGGGGCTATCCGCGATCGCGGAGGAAAGGTGTCAATATCCATAGCCTAACCCTTGAACTGTGGAGCAATTACATATTGTTTAGGTTCTTGAATACTTGGAATTAGCATGGAATTAATTTTCCATTAATAAGGAAAACGTGTAAGAATTTATCCTCAATCCTCCCCGATAATGTTTTTGTCATAGGCCTAATGTTAATGCCCTCCCCAACACATATCCCAGTACAATATTGCGACACATGCTTGGCACAAATGATAGGCCTACTAAATGAGTTCAATGTTCTTGCAACACTTTTCCCAAGAAAAGTCAGTTTTCATTACGAGATGTCAGAGCAAATCAGCTGGTACTGCGCTGCTCGCTTGCTGGTCAATAAACGTTGAACTGAACCGTGTTGTGTGCGTGTGTGGCTATGTGTACCATGTATGTCCATGATCGTCCGTGCTCTTATCATGCAAATGACATGTACATGCAGGCAAGGGCGTCCGTTTGATTTCAAAAGTGCTGGCCCGGACAATTACCATAAACCCGAGTAAGGTTTGAAAAGTGGGTACACGATAAGGCTACTTCCGATTTGAGGTTTCATGATAAATAGCCTAATACGCATTGGGGTATTGACGCATAATGTGGCCATGTTAAAAATTAAAAGCCATCTGCGCTGTCTT